>NW_025748798.1:0-30744 GCF_021184085.1 Oncorhynchus gorbuscha
TTGATTAGTTTAGTGTTAGCTAGCTACATAGCTGTCTTTGCTGTCTTCGTATCATCGTATCCAAGATAATTGTGTTGTTTAGGTTTAGAGTGTGTAGTCTTAGAGTGATTATCTTAATTTACCGAGGTTAGCTAGCCATTTACCGAGGTTAGCTAGCCAGCTATTTGTCGTCCTTAACGTAGGTGACTCTGCTAGCTAGCCAACGCTAGCCAACGTCTTCTGTATAGAACTCAACTACCCGGTCGCATTCACAGGTAGTATCACATTTTCACTTCATTTCATTACAGTACAACGGTTTGATTTGTTTGATCGTAGCTAGCTACTTAGCTAGCTACATAGCCGTCTTTGTATCAAAGATAATTGTGTAGTCTAGAGCGATTTTCTAGGTTCGCTAGCCATCTATTGTCGTTCTTTTAACGCAACGTAACGTAAACAACACTGCTAGCTAGCCTGCTAGCCCCCGAATAGCAACACTGCAGAAACTATTACACTCAACGGAACGACTTGATTAGTGTAGTGTCAACAACGCACCCACTGCCAGCTGGCCTACTTCAGCAGTACTGTATCATTTTAATCATTTTAGTCAATATGATTCTTGCTACGTAGCTTAACTTTCTGAACATTCGAGACGTGTAGTCCACTTGTCATTCCAATCTCCTTTGCATTAGCGTAGCCTCTTCTGTAGCCTGTCAACTATGTGTCTGTTTATCCCTGTTCTCTCCTCTCTGCACAGACCATACAAACGCTCCTCACCGCGTGGCCGCGGCCATCCTACTCTGGTGGTCCCAGCGCGCACGACCCACGTGGAGTTCCAGGTCTCCGGTAGCCTCTGGAACTGCCAATCTGCGGTCAACAAGGCAGAGTTCATCTCAGCCTATGCCTCCCTCCAGTCCCTCGACTTCTTGGCACTGACGGAAACATGGATCACCACAGACAACACTGCTACTCCTACTGCTCTCTCTTCGTCCGCCCACGTGTTCTCGCACACCCCGAGAGCGTCTGGTCAGCGGGGTGGTGGCACCGGGATCCTCATCTCTCCCAAGTGGTCATTCTCTCTTTCTCCCCTTACCCATCTGTCTATCGCCTCCTTTGAATTCCATGCTGTCACAGTTACTAGCCCTTTCAAGCTTAACATCCTTATCATTTATCGCCCTCCAGGTTCCCTCGGAGAGTTCATCAATGAGCTTGATGCCTTGATAAGCTCCTTTCCTGAGGACGGCTCACCTCTCACAGTTCTGGGCGACTTTAACCTCCCCACGTCTACCTTTGACTCTTTCCTCTCTACCTCCTTCTTTCCACTCCTCTCCTCTTTTGACCTCACCCTCTCACCTTCCCCCTACTCACAAGGCAGGCAATACGCTCGACCTCATCTTTACTAGATGCTGTTCTTCCACTAACCTCATTGCAACTCCCCTCCAAGTCTCCGACCACTGCCTTGTATCCTTTTCCCTCTCGCTCTCATCCAACACCTCCCACACTGCCCCTACTCGGATGGTATCGCGCCGTCCCAACCTTCGCTCTCTCTCCCCCGCTACTCTCTCCTCTTCCATCCTATCATCTCTTCCCTCCGCTCAAACCTTCTCCCACCTATCTCCTGATTCTGCCTCCTCAACCCTCCTCTCCTCCCTCTCTGCATCCCTTGACTCTCTATGTCCCCTATCCTCCAGGCCGGCTCGGTCCTCCCCTCCCGCTCCGTGGCTCGATGACTCATTGCGAGCTCACAGAACAGGGCTCCGGGCAGCCGAGCGGAAATGGAGGAAAACTCGCCTCCCTGCGGACCTGGCATCCTTTCACTCCCTCCTCTCTACATTTTCCTCCTCTGTCTCTGCTGCTAAAGCCACTTTCTACCACGCTAAATTCCAAGCATCTGCCTCTAACCCTAGGAAGCTCTTTGCCACCTTCTCCTCCCTCCTGAATCCTCCCCCCCCCCTCCTCCCTCTCTGCAGATGACTTCGTCAACCATTTTGAAAAGAAGGTCGACGACATCCGATCCTCGTTTGCTAAGTCAAACGACACCGCTGGTTCTGCTCACACTGCCCTACCCTGTGCTCTGACCTCTTTCTCCCTCTCGCTCCAGATGAAATCTCGCGTCTTGTGACGGCCGGCCGCCCAACAACCTGTCCGCTTGACCCTATCCCCTCCTCTCTTCTCCAGACCATTTCCGGAGACCTTCTCCCTTACCTCACCTCGCTCATCAACTCATCCCTGACCGCTGGCTACGTCCCTTCCGTCTTCAAGAGAGCGAGAGTTGCACCCCTTCTGAAAAAACCTACACTCGATCCCTCCGATGTCAACAATTACAGACCAGTATCCCTTCTTTCTTTTCTCTCCAAAACTCTTGAACGTGCCGTCCTTGGCCAGCTCTCCCGCTATCTCTCTCTGAATGACCTTCTTGATCCAAATCAGTCAGGTTTCAAGACTAGTCATTCAACTGAGACTGCTCTCCTCTGTATCACGGAGGCGCTCCGCACTGCTAAAGCTAACTCTCTCTCCTCTGCTCTCATCCTTCTAGATCTATCGGCTGCCTTCGATACTGTGAACCATCAGATCCTCCTCTCCACCCTCTCCGAGTTGGGCATCTCCGGCGCGGCCCACGCTTGATTGCGTCCTACCTGACAGGTCGCTCCTACCAGGTGGCATGGCGAGAATCTGTCTCCTCACCACGCGCTCTCACCACTGGTGTCCCCCAGGGCTCTGTTCTTGGCCCTCTCCTATTCTCGCTATACACCAAGTCACTTGGCTCTGTCATAACCTCACATGGTCTCTCTTATCATTGCTATGCAGACGACACACAATTAATCTTCTCCTTTCCCCCTTCTGATGACCAGGTGGCGAATCGCATCTCTGCATGTCTGGCAGACATATCAGTGTGGATGACGGATCACCACCTCAAGCTGAACCTCGGCAAGACGGAGCTGCTCTTCCTCCCGGGGAAGGACTGCCCGTTCCATGATCTCGCCATCACGGTTGACAACTCCATTGTGTCCTCCTCTCCCAGAGCGCCAAGAACCTTGGCGTGATCCTGGACAACACCCTGTCGTTCTCAACCAACATCAAGGCGGTGGCCCGTTCCTGTAGGTTCATGCTCTACAACATCCGCAGAGTACGACCCTGCCTCACACAGGAAGCGGCGCAGGTCCTCATCCAGGCACTTGTCATCTCCCGTCTGGATTACTGCAACTCGCTGTTGGCTGGGCTCCCTGCCTGTGCCATTAAACCCCTTCAACTCATCCAGAACGCCGCAGCCCGTCTGGTGTTCAACCTTCCCAAGTTCTCTCACGTCACCCCGCTCCTCCGCTCTCTCCACTGGCTTCCAGTTGAAGCTCGCATCCGCTACAAGACCATGGTGCTTGCCTACGGAGCTGTGAGGGGAACGGCACCTCAGTACCTCCAGGCTCTGATCAGGCCATACACCCAAACAAGGGCACTGCGTTCATCCACCTCTGGCCTGCTCGCCTCCCTACCACTGAGGAAGTACAGCTCCCGCTCAGCCCAGTCAAAACTGTTCGCTGCCCTGGCCCCCCAATGGTGGAACAAACTCCCTCACGACGCCAGGACAGCGGAGTCAATCACCACCTTCCGGAGACACCTGAAACCCCACCTCTTTAAGGAATACCTAGGATAGGATAAGTAATCCCTCTCACCCCACCCCCCCTAAGTTTTAGATGCACTATTGTTAAGTGACTGTCCCACTGGATGTCCTAAGGTGAATGCACCAATTTGTAAGTCGCTCTGGATAAGAGCGTCTGCTAAATGACTTAAATGTAAATGTAAATGTAAATGGAAAGGGGGGATAACTAGTCAGTTGTAAAAGGGGGATAACTAGTCAGTTGTACAGGGAAAGGGGGGATAACTAGTCAGTTGTAAAGGGGGATAACTAGTCAGTTGTATAGGGAAAGGGGGATAACTAGTCAGTTGTATAGGGAAAGGGGGATAACTAGTCAGTTGTAAAGGGGGATAACTAGTCAGTTGTAAAAGGGGGATAACTAGTCAGTTGTATAGGGAAAGGGGGATAACTAGTCAGTTGTACAGGGAAAGGGGGATAACTAGTCAGTTGTAAAGGGGGATAACTAGTCAGTTGTACAGGGAAAGGGGGATAACTAGTCAGTTGTACAGGGAAAGGGGGGATAACTAGTCAGTTGTACAGGGAAAGGGGGATAACTAGTCAGTTGTACAGGGAAAGGGGGATAACTAGTCAGTTGTACAGGGAAAGGGGGATAACTAGTCAGTTGTACAGGGAAAGGGGGATAACTAGTCAGTTGTATAGGGAAAGGGGGATAACTAGTCAGTTGTAAAGGGGGATAACTAGTCAGTTGTATAGGGAAAGGGGGATAACTAGTCAGTTGTAAAGGGGGATAACTAGTCAGTTGTAAAGGGGGATAACTAGTCAGTTGTAAAAGGGGATAACTAGTCAGTTGTATAGGGGGATAACTAGTCAGTTGTAAAGGGGGGATAACTAGTCAGTTGTAAAGGGGGATAACTAGTCAGTTGTAAAGGGGGATAACTAGTCAGTTGTAAAGGGGGATAACTAGTCAGTTGTAAAGGGGGATAACTAGTCAGTTGTAAAGGGGGATAACTAGTCAGTTGTATAGGGGGATAACTAGTCAGTTGTATAGGGGGATAACTAGTCAGTTGTAAAGGGGGATAACTAGTCAGTTGTAAAGGGGATAACTAGTCAGTTGTACAGGGAAAGGGGGATAACTAGTCAGTTGTACAGGGAAAGGGGGATAACTAGTCAGTTGTACAGGGAAAGGGGGATAACTAGTCAGTTGTAAAGGGGGGATAACTAGTCAGTTGTACAGGGAAAGGGGGATAACTAGTCAGTTGTAAAGGGGGATAACTAGTCAGTTGTACAGGGAAAGGGGGATAACTAGTCAGTTGTACAGGGAAAGGGGGATAACTAGTCAGTTGTAAAGGGGGATAACTAGTCAGTTGTAAAGGGGGATAACTAGTCAGTTGTAAAGGGGGATAACTAGTCAGTTGGAAAGGGAAAGGGGGGATAACTAGTCAGTTGTAAAGGGGGATAACTAGTCAGTTGTAAAGGGGGATAACTAGTCAGTTGTAAGGGGGATAACTAGTCAGTTGTATAGGGGGATAACTAGTCAGTTGGAAAGGGGGATAACTAGTCAGTTGGAAAGGGGGGATAACTAGTCAGTTGGAAAGGGGGATAACTAGTCAGTTGGAAAGGGGGATAACTAGTCAGTTGGAAAGGGAAAGGGGGATAACTAGTCAGTTGGAAAGGGGGATAACTAGTCAGTTGGAAAGGGGGATAACTAGTCAGTTGTATAGGGGGATAACTAGTCAGTTGTAAAGGGGGATAACTAGTCAGTTGGAAAGGGAAAGGGGGATAACTAGTCAGTTGGAAAGGGGGGATAACTAGTCAGTTGGAAAGGGGGATAACTAGTCAGTTGTAAAGGGGGATAACTAGTCAGTTGGAAAGGGGGATAACTAGTCAGTTGTAAAGGGGGATAACTAGTCAGTTGTAAAGGGGGATAACTAGTCAGTTGTAAAGGGGGATAACTAGTCAGTTGTAAAGGGGGATAACTAGTCAGTTGTAAAGGGGGGATAACTAGTCAGTTGTAAAGGGGGGATAACTAGTCAGTTGTATAGGGGGGATAACTAGTCAGTTGTAAAGGGGGGATAACTAGTCAGTTGTATAGGGGGGATAACTAGTCAGTTGTAAAGGGAAAGGAAATCCAACTTCTGAGTCAGAGCGGTTCAGGGCGGGGCGGGGGTGGCTGCCTTAATCAACTTTCACATCATCGGCGCCTGGGGAGCAGTTGTTGTGTGGGTTAACTCCCTCGCTCAAGGGCAGACCGGAAGATTTTTACACCTTGCCGACTCGGGGATTCAAAACAGTAACCTTTGGGTTACTGGTCCAACGATCTTATCTTAGTTACATTATATCCCTGTTATATTATATTTGTTACATTATATCCCTGTTATATTATCTTTGTATTATCTTTATTATCTTTGTTACATTATATCCCTGTTATATTATCTTTGTTACATTATATCCCTGTTATATTGTTATATTATCTTTGTTATATTATCTTTGTCACATTATATCCCTGTTATATTATCTTTGTTACATTATATCCCTGTTATATTATCTTTGTTACCACCCATACGTAGAATGTATGCACACATGACTGTAAGTCGCTTTGGATAAAAGCGTCTGCTAAATGGCATATATTATTATTATTATATATTATATTATCTTTGTTATATTATCTTTGTTATATTATCTTTGTCACATTATATCCCTGTTATATTATCTTTGTTACATTATATCCCTGTTATATTATCTTTGTCACATTATATCCCTGTTATATTATCTTTGTTATATTATCTTTGTTACATTATATCCCTGTTATATTATCTTTGTTACATTATCTTTGTTACATTATCTTTGTTACATTATATCCCTGTTATATTATCTTTGTTACATTATATCCCTGTTATATTATCTTTGTTACATTATATCCCTGTTATATTATCGTTGTTATATTATCTTTGTTATATTATCTTTGTTATATTATCTTTGTCACATTATATCCCTGTTATATTATCTTTGTTACATTATATCCCTGTTATATTATCTTTGTTACATTATATCCCTGTTATATTATCTTTGTTATATTATCTTTGTTACATTATATCCCTGTTATATTATCTTTGTTATATTATCTTTGTTATATTATCTTTGTTACATTATATCCCTGTTATATTATCTTTGTCACATTATATCCCTGTTATATTATCTTTGTCACATTATATCCCTGTTATATTATCTTTGTTATATTATCTTTGTTATATTATCTTTGTTACATTATATCCCTGTTATATTATCTTTGTTATATTATCTTTGTTATATTATCTTATTTACATTATATCCCTGTTATATTATCTTTGTCACATTATATCCCTGTTATATTATCTTTGTTATATTATCTTTGTTATATTATCTTTGTTACATTATATCCCTGTTATATTATCTTTGTTATATTATCTTTGTTACATTATATCCCTGTTATATTATCTTTGTTATATTATCTTTGTTATATTATCTTTGTTATATTATCTTTGTTATATTATCTTTGTTACATTATATCCCTGTTATATTATCTTTGTTATATTATCTTTGTCACATTATATCCCTGTTATATTATCTTTGTTACATTATATCCCTGTTATATTATCTTTGTCACATTATATCCCTGTTATATTATCTTTGTTATATTATCTTTGTTACATTATATCCCTGTTATATTATCTTTGTTACATTATATCCCTGTTATATTATCTTTGTTACATTATATCCCTGTTATATTATCGTTGTTATATTATCTTTGTTATATTATCTTTGTTATATTATCTTTGTCACATTATATCCCTGTTATATTATCTTTGTTACATTATATCCCTGTTATATTATCTTTGTTACATTATATCCCTGTTATATTATCTTTGTTACATTATATCCCTGTTATATTATCTTTGTTACATTATATCCCTGTTATATTATCTTTGTTACATTATATCCCTGTTATATTATCTTTGTCACATTATGTCCCTGTTATATTATCTTTGTTACATTATATCCCTGTTATATTATCTTTGTTACATTATATCCCTGTTATATTATCTTTGTTACATTATATCCCTGTTATATTATCTTTGTTATATCCTATTCCCTGGCAAAATCCAAATATCTAAACATTGGCCACAAGGCCTGGCGTGTTTCAGGCTTTATTAGTCGTATGTATGGGATACACATGGTACACACCGTGCTACTAAATTCTCACGTGTGTGTGCGTGTGTGTGTGTGTGTGTGTGTGTGTGTGTGTGTGTGTGTGTGTGTGTGTGTGTGTGTGTGTGTGCGTGCGTGCGTGCGTGCGTGCGTGCGTGCGTGCGTGCGTGCGTGCGTGCGTGCGTGCGTCTGTGTGTGTGTGTGTGTGTGTGTGTGTGCGTGCGTGCGTGCGTGCGTGCGTGCGTGCGTGCGTGCGTGCGTGCGTGCGTGCGTGCGTGTGTGTGTGTGTACATCACCATGGAGCTTTCTTTCTCGATAAACAGACAGATTATACAGAGAAGAGAAAGTCAGGGCTCATCACTCTTTTATTTTCATGACATGTTTTCTCGTTCCGTTCTCCACCTCGGGGAGGAATTATTTATATTAACATGAGGAAGAACTGCTAAAAGGATAAAGGGGCAATCACTACTCTTCCTCCTCTTCCTCCTCTCCCTCCTCTTCCTCCTCGCTGTATGGAATCCTTCTGAGAAAAGACTATGGGCAGACAGACAGATGGGCAGACAGACGGATGGGCAGATGGACGGACAGGCAGACAGACGGATGGGCAGACAGACAGATGGGCAGATGGACGGACAGGCAGACAGACGGACGGGCAGACAGACGGATGGGCAGATGGACGGATAGGCGGATGGGCAGACGGACGGACAGGCAGACAGACGGATGGGCAGACAGATGGATGGGCAGATGGACGGATAGGCGGATGGGCAGACGGATGGATGGCAGACAGATGGGCAGACGGACGGACAGGCAGACAGATGGGCAGACGGACGGACAGGCAGGCAGACGGATGGGCAGACGGACAGACAGGCAGACAGATGGGCAGGCAGACAGACGGGCAGATGGACGGACAGGCAGACAGACGGACGGACAGGCAGACAGATGGGCAGGCAGACAGACGGGCAGATGGACGGACAGGCAGACAGATGGGCAGGCAGACAGATGGGTAGACGGATGGACAGGCAGACAGACGGAAGGGCAGACGGACAGACAGGCAGACAGACGGATGGGCAGACGGACAGACAGGCAGACAGACGGATGGGCAGACGGACAGACAGGCAGACAGATGGATGGGCAGACGGACAGACAGGCAGACAGACAGATGGGCACCACCCAAGGGAATGAAAGACAGAGAGAGGGAGAGACTTTTGTTTACTGTTTTTTCACTTGCTTTGACAATGTAAAAATATATTTCCCATGTCAATACAGCCACTTTGAATTTCATTGAGGAGGAGAAACAGAGAGAGAGAGGAGGGGAGGCTCTCTATTGGGTTAGTGTACTGCTGGAGCCGCTGTTGGGATGGATATGAAGTTTCTGTAGTGTACTCTACTCTATTTTACTGTACTGTACTCTGCTATACTCTATTGTACTATAATACTATACTCTACTGTACTCTACTCTATTTTACTGTACTGTACTCTGCTATACTGTACTATCCTCTACTCTGCTATACTGTACTATCCTCTACTCTGCTATACTGTACTATCCTCTACTCTGCTATACTGTACTATCCTCTACTCTGCTATACTGTGATCTACTATATTCTATTTTACTCTACTCTACTATAGACTACAATACTCTATTTTACTGTACTGTAGAGTACTGTACTGTACTCTACTATACTCTATTGTACTGTAATACTATACTCGACTGTACTCTACCATACTCTATTTTACTGTATTCTACTATACATCTGCCTCTGATGTTAAGCGGACCAGTTTCCCAGACACAGCAGCTCCCCTCTTCCTAGTTTTATTTATTGACCTACACGCTATACCCTACTCGACAATACTCCACTGTACTCTACTATACTCTACAATACCCACCTGTACTCTACTATACTCTACAATACTCCACTGTACTGTACTATACTCTACTCTACAATACCTCACCGTACTCTTCTATACTCTACAATACTCCGCCGTTCTCTACTATACTCTATAATACTCCACTGTACTCTACTATATGCTACAATACTCCGCTGTACTTTACTATACTCTACAATGCTTCACTGTGCTCTACTATACTCTACAATACTCCACTGTACTATACAACACCCCACTGTACTCTACAATACTCCACTGTACTCTACTATACTCTACTCTGCAATACCTCACCGTACTCTACTATACTCTACAATACTCCGCCGTACTCTACAACACCCCACTGTACTCTACTATACTCTACTCTACAATACCTCACCGTGCTCTACTATACTTTACAATACTCAACCGTACTCTGCTATACTCTACAATACTCCACTGTACTCTACTATACACTACAATACTCCACTGTACTCTACTATACTCTACAATACTCCACTGTACTCTACTATACTCTACGATACTCCACCGTACTCTACTATACTCTACTATACTCCACCGTACTCTACAACACCCCGCTGTACTCTACTATACTCTACTATACTCTACAATACTCCACTGTACCCTACTATACTCTACTCTACAATACCTCACTGTGCTCTGCTATACTTTACAATACTCCACCGTACTCTGCTATACTCTGCTCTGCAATACTCCGCCGCACTCTGCTATACTCTACAATACTCTGCTGTACTCTAACCTACAATACTCCACTGTACTCTACTCCACCGTACTATGCGATACTATGCTATATTATACTATGCTATACTCTGCTCTACTATACTCCACCATACTCTACTGTACTCTACTCTGCTATACAATACTGTACTGTGCTCTACTCCACTATACGCTATTGTACTATACTGTACTCTGCTATACTCTACTGTATTCTAATCTAGTTATATTTATTAACCTATACTCTATTGTGCTCTACTATACTATACTCCACCATACTGTACTCTACTCTACTATACTCGACTGTACTCTACTATACTCTATTGTACTCTACTATACTGTACTCCACCATACTGTACTCTACTCTACTATACTCGACTGTACTCTACTCTATTGTGCTCTACTATACCGTACTATACTCTACTGTACTCCACCATACTGTACTCTACTATACGCTACTGTACTCTACTCTACTATGCTCTATTGTACTATACTGTGTTCCACTCTACTCTACTATACTCTACTGTGCTCTACTCTACTATACTCTACTGTGCTATACTCTACTATACTCTACTGTGCTCTACTCTACTATACTCTACTGTGCTCTACTCTACTCTACTATACTCTATTGTACTCTAATATACTGTGTTCCACTCTACTCTACTATACTCTACTGTGCTCTACTCTACTATACTCTACTGTGCTCTACTCTACTATACTCTACTCTATTGTACTCTAATATACTGTGTTCTACTCTACTATACTCTACTCTATTGTACTCTAATATACTGTGTTCTACTCTACTATACTCTACTGTGCTCTACTCTACTATACTCTACTGTGCTCTACTCTACTATACTCTACTCTACTGTACTCTACTCTACTGTACTCTAATCTAGTTCTAATCATTAACCTGATGATTAACAGGAACTACTAGTAGTTACACAGGACAGACTGCACCCCCCCCCCTGTAATCCCCCCCCCCCCCCCACACACACACACGTTTTTCTCTGGGATTTTGATGACTGAGGAAAGTGGAAATAATGAAATAAATGCTGAAGTGGCCATTTAAGGGGATTAGATTTACAGAGAGAGAAGGGGATTAGATATACAGAGAGAGAAGGGGATTAGATATACAGAGAGAGAGAAGGGGATTAGATGTACAGAGAGAGAGAAGGGGATTAGATATACAGAGAGAGAGAAGGGGATTTGATATACAGAGAGAGAAGGGGATTAGATATACAGAGAGAGAGAAGGGGATTAGATATACAGAGAGAGAAGGGGATTAGATATACAGAGAGAGAGAAGGGGATTAGATATACAGAGAGAGAGAAGGGGATTAGATATACAGAGAGAGAGAAGGGGATTAGATATACAGAGAGAGAGAAGGGGATTAGATATACAGAGAGAGAGAAGGGGATTAGATATACAGAGAGAGAAAAGGGGATTAGATATACAGAGAGAGAAGGGGATTAGATATACAGAGAGAGAGAAGGGGATTAGATATACAGAGAGAGAGAAGGGGATTAGATATACAGAGAGAGAGAAGGGGATTAGATATACAGAGAGAGAAGGGGATTAGATATACAGAGAGAGAGAAGGGGATTAGATATACAGAGAGAGAGAAGGGGATTAGATATACAGAGAGAGAGAAGGGGATTATATATACAGAGAGAGAGAAGGGGATTAGATATACAGAGAGAGAAGAGGAGGGAGAGAGAGAGAGAGAGAGATAAGGGGAGGGAGAGAGGGGAGGGAGAGAGAGAGAGAAGGGGAGGGAGAGAGGGGAGAGAGAGAGAAGGGGAGGGAGAGAGAGGGGGGTGAGAGAAATATGGAGAGGGGAGGGTGCTCAGGCTCTTTGGCAATTAAACTGATTAATACCACGAGCCAAGGAGAGTGTGTGTGTGTGTGTGTGTGTGTGTGTGTGTGTGTGTGTGTGTGTGTGTGTGTGTGTGTGTGTGTGTGTGTGTGTGTGTGTGTGTGTGTGTGTGTGTGTGTGTGTGTGTGTGTGTGTGGTGGGGGGGTACGGGGGGGGGGCAGTTAATGGAGCCACATAAGAATCATTGCCACTTGGTTTAGCCTGCCTACGGACAGAAGAGAGGGGGAGAACACAGGAGAAGAAAGAGGGAGGGCGGGAGGGACGGAGGACCCACAGAGGACGCTGATGTATTGCAAAAGAAAAGAGAGACAAAGAGAGAGAGGGAGAGAGCCAAGGACGAAAGGAGAGAGAAATATGAGGATGGTGAGGAGAGAGGAAGAGCGTGCAATCTTTTAGCTGCTTACTCCTCTATGTCTCTTTGTGGTGTTCGTATGTTTCTCCCTTTACGACTTACCACAGGGAAACTGTTCACTGGTACACACATACAGCCCTGATGACATCTTCTCTACAGGCACTAACTTGGCTGGACAGGACAGAGGGATGTGGAGGGTGGAACTAAAGGAGAGGGAACGCTTAAGTGCAATGGTTCCCCAAGAGAGAGAGAGAGAAAGAGAGAGAGATAAATGTAGAGGGAGAGGGAGAGAGAGGGGAGGAGGGAGAGAGAAATGTAGAGAGCGAGAGAGAGAAATATATATATATAGAGAGAGATAGAATAAGAGAGACAGGGGAGGAAGGAAACATCCAACGTGGAACTGAGTTTTATTTGATTTTTATTTGACCTTTATTTAACAAGTCAGTTAATAAGAACAAATTCTTAATTACAATGACAGCCTAGGAACAGTGGGTTAACTGGTCTAGGAACAGTGGGTTAACTGGTCTAGGAACAGTGGGTTAACTGGTCTAGGAACAGTGGGTTAACTGGTCTAGGAACAGTGGGTTAACTGGTCTAGGAACAGTGGGTTAACTGGTCTAGGAACAGTGGGTTAACTGGTCTAGGAACAGTGGGTTAACTGGTCTAGGAACAGTGGGTTAACTGGTCTAGGAACAGTGGGTTAACTGGTCTAGGAACAGTGGGTTAACTGGTCTAGGAACAGTAGGTTAACTGGTCTAGGAACAGTGGGTTAACTGGTCTAGGAACAGTGGGTTAACTGGTCTAGGAACAGTGGGTTAACTGGTCTAGGAACAGTGGGTTAACTGGTCTAGGAACAGTGGGTTAACTGGTCTAGGAACAGTGGGTTAACTGGTCTAGGAACAGTGGGGTTAACTGGTCTAGGAACAGTGGGTTAACTGGTCAAGGAACAGTGGGTTAACTGGTCTAGGAACAGTGGGTTAACTGGCCTAGGAACAGTGGGTTAACTGGTCTAGGAACAGTGGGTCAACTGGTCTAGGAACAGTGGGTTAACTGGTCTAGGAACAGTGGGTTAACTGGTCTAGGAACAGTGGGTTAACTGGTCTAGGAACAGTGGGTTAACTAGTCTAGGAACAGTAGGTTAACTGGTCTAGGAACAGTGGGTTAACTGGTCTAGGAACAGTGGGTTAACTGGTCAAGGAACAGTGGGTTAACTGGTCTAGGAACAGTGGGTTAACTGGCCTAGGAACAGTGGGTCAACTGGTCTAGGAACAGTGGGTTAACTGGTCTAGGAACAGTGGGTTAACTGGTCTAGGAACAGTGGGTTAACTGGTCTAGGAACAGTGGGTTAACTGGTCTAGGAACAGTGGGTTAACTGGTCTAGGAACAGTGCGTTAACTGGTCTAGGAACAGTGGGTTAACTGGTCTAGGAACAGTGGGTTAACTGGTCTAGGAACAGTGGGTTAACTGGTCTAGGAACAGTGGGTTAACTGGTCTAGGAACAGTGCGTTAACTGGTCAAGGAACAGTGGGTTAACTGGTCTAGGAACAGTGGGTTAACTGGTCTAGGAACAGTGGGTTAACTGGTCTAGGAACAGTGCGTTAACTGGTCAAGGAACAGTGGGTTAACTGGTCTAGGAACAGTGGGTTAACTGGTCTAGGAACAGTGGGTTAACTGGTCTAGGAACAGTGGGTTAACTGGTCTAGGAACAGTGCGTTAACTGGTCTAGGAACAGTGGGTTAACTGGTCTAGGAACAGTGGGTTAACTGGTCTAGGAACAGTGGGTTAACTGGTCTAGGAACAGTGGGTTAACTGGCCTAGGAACAGTGGGTTAACTGGTCTAGGAACAGTGGGTTAACTGGTCTAGGAACAGTGGGTTAACTGGTCTAGGAACAGTGGGTTAACTGGTCTAGGAACAGTGGGTTAACTGGTCTAGGAACAGTGCGTTAACTGGTCTAGGAACAGTGGGTTAACTGGTCTAGGAACAGTGGGTTAACTGGTCTAGGAACAGTGCGTTAACTGGTCTAGGAACAGTGGGTTAACTGGTCTAGGAGCAGTGGGTTAACTGGTCTAGGAACAGTGGGTTAACTGGTCTAGGAACAGTGGGTTAACTGGTCTAGGAACAGTGGGTTAACTGGTCTAGGAACAGTGGGTTAACTGGTCTAGGAACAGTGGGTTAATTGGTCTAGGAACAGTGGGTTAACTGGTCTAGGAACAGTGGGTTAACTGGTCTAGGAACAGTGGGTTAACTGGTCTAGGAACAGTGGGTTAACTGGTCTAGGAACAGTGGGTCAACTAGTCTAGGAACAGTGGGTTAACTGGTCTAGGAACAGTGCGTTAACTGGTCTAGGAACAGTGGGTTAATGCGTGAGTAATGTTTAGTCTGAAGCTATATTTTATTTCCAAAAGCCAAGAAGAAAAATACAATACAATGATATATTTGACTTTATAAGGACGGAATGCTAAGTTAAGGGTACCAAGCTTGATACAGCTTCAATTTAGCACTGACGTGTCAGGCCAGAGGTGTCAACCAATCAGAGGGCTTAGAAGCTGCCTCCCACTCTTCAGAGGCAGTTCAAATACAGTATACATATATTACATATATTAACCAGACCATCCCCTGGTACAGTGCTATATTAACCAGACCATCCCCTGGTACAGTGTTATATTAACCAGACCATCCCCTGGTACAGTGTTATATTAACCAGACCATCCCCTGGCACAGTGCTATATTAACCAGACCATCCCCTGTTATATTAACCAGACCATCCCCTGGCACAGTGCTATATTAACCAGACCATCCCCTGTTATATTAACCAGACCATCCCCTGGTACAGTGTTATATTAACCAGACCATCCCCTGGCACAGTGCTATATTAACCAGACCATCCCCTGGCACAGTGCTATATTAACCAGACCATCCCCTGGCACAGTGTTATATTAACCAGACCATCCCCTGTTATATTAACCAGACCATCCCCTGGTACAGTGCTATATTAACCAGACCATCCCCTGGCACAGTGCTATATTAACCAGACCATCCCCTGGCACAGTGCTATATTAACCAGACCATCCCCTGGTACAGTGCTATATTAACCAGACCATCCCCTGGTACAGTGTTATATTAACCAGACCATCCCCTGGCACAGTGCTATATTAACCAGACCATCCACTCGCATGGCACAGTGATATATTAACCAGACCATCCCCTGGCATGGAGCTATATTAACCAGACCATCCCCTGGCACAGTGCTATATTAACCAGACTATCCCCTGGCACAGTGAAATATTAACCAGACCATCCCCTGGCACAGTGCTATATTAACCAGACCATCCCCTGGCACAGTGCAATATTAACCAGACTATCCCCTGGCACAGTGCTATATTAACCAGACCATCCCCTGGTACAGTGCTATATTAACCAGACCATCCCCTGGTACAGTGCTATATTAACCAGACCATCCCCTGGTACAGTGCTATATTAACCTGACCATCCCCTGGCACAGTGCTATATTAACCAGACCATCCCCTGGTACAGTGTTATATTAACCAGACCATCCCCTGGTACAGTGTTATATTAACCAGACCATCCCCTGGCACAGTGCTATATTAACCAGACCATCCCCTGGCACAGTGCTATATTAACCAGATCATCCCCTGGCACAGTGATATATTAACCAGACCATCCCCTGGAGAGGAGGGGGCTGATTAACAGAGGAAGGAGGGAATGAGAGGGCTGATTAACAGAGGAAGGAGGGGATGAGAGGGCTGATAAACAGAGGAAGGAGGGGATAAGAGGGCTGATTAACAGAGGAAGGAGGGGATGAGAGGGCTGATTAACAGAGGAAGGATGGGATGAGAGGAGAGGGTTGATTAACAGAGGAAGGAGGGGATGAGAGGGCTGATTAACAGAGGAAGGAGGGGATGAGAGGGCTGATTAACAGAGGAAGGAGGGGATGAGAGGGCTGATTAACAGAGGAAGGAGGGGATGAGAGGGCTGATTAACAGAGGAAGGAGGGGATGAGAGGGCTGATTAACAGATGAAGGAGGGGATGAGAGGAGAGGGCTAATTACCAGAGGAAGGAGGGGATGAGAGGAGAGGGCTGATTAACAGAGGAAGGAGGGGATGAGAGGAGAGGGCTGATTAACAGAGGAAGGAGGGGATGAGAGGAGAGGGTTGATTAACAGAGGAAGGAGGGGATGAGAGGAGAGGGCTGATTAACAGAGGAAGGAGGGGATGAGAGGAGAGGGCTGATTAACAGAGGAAGGAGGGGATGAGAGGAGAGGGTTGATTAACAGAGGAAGGAGGGGATGAGATGGCTGATTAACAGAGGACGGAGGGGATGAGAGGAGTGGGCTGATTAACAGAGGAAGGAGGGATGAGAGGGCTGATTAACAGAGGAAGGAGGGGATGAGAGGAGAGTGCTGATTAACAGAGGAAAGAGCGGATGAGAGGAGAGGGCTGATTAACAGAGGAAGGAGGGATGAGAGGGCTGATTAACAGAGGAAGGAGGGGATGAGAGGAGAGGGCTGATTAACAGAAGAAGGAGGGGATGAGAGGAGAGGGCTAATTAACAGAGGAAGGAGGGGATGAGATGGCTGATTAACAGAGGAAGGAAGGAGGGGATTACTATTTATCACGTCCGGATGAAAAGCGTGCCCAGAGTAAACTGCCTGCTACTCAGGCCCAGAAGGTAGGATATGTATAATATTAGTAGATTTGTAAAACACTCTGAAGTTTCTAAAACTGTTTGAATGATGTCTGTGGGTATAACAGAACTCATATGGCAGGCAAAAACTGAGAAAAAAATCCAAAACAGGAAGTGGGAAATCTGAGGTTTGTAGTTTTTCCAAGTGATTATCTATCCAATATACAGTGTAAATTGGGTCGTATTGCACTTCCTAAGGCTTTCAGAGGTACATCTTTTACAGTTAGGAGACATGTCTGTTTTCATTCTATGGAGTCTCAAAGGAGTATAATAAAATGTGTAAAATAAATTGTAATTAGATTCTTTCATTTTTACATTAGTAGAGGTGCAGTGTACCCTGTCGCAGACCTCCGCCCATAACTCATCACTGAGAGTCAGACCAAGGTCCTTTTCCCAGATTATTTTCAGAGGAGTAAAGGAGGAGACTCCTTTCTCTGAGAGGAGTCTAAAGATATAAGATATTTTGCCTCTTAAGGGCACATTATGTTGTGAAATCTGTTGTATTGTAATGTTTTTTTTAAATAGTTTTGCTGTGTTTAAATAATTGAGCTTGGTTCCAGTTGAATACACATCAGGAAAGACGTCTGGGTTGCTCAGACACATCTACTCTAGCCGAAGACAACCGAAGAGAGGAAGGTTGTCTTCAATAGTTAAAGGACAAAATACAAGTTTAATGACCACTGGGTCTGATGCCTCACTGCATCACATCCCTGGGGCCGGACGCATCCCTGTCTGAAGCATTGTGTGTGTGTGTGCGCGTGTGTGTGTGTGTGTGTGTGTGTGTGTGTGTGTGTGTGTGTGTGTGTGTGTGTGTGTGTGTGTGTGTGTGTGTGTGTGTGTGTGTGTGTGTGTGTGTGTGTGTGTGTGTGTGTGTGTGTGTGTGTGTGTGTGTGTGTGTGTGTGTGTGTGTGTGTGTGTACTTGTTTTCCTACATGACCAGGATCCCCGTGTCCTAACATTTCCCTTAATGTCCTGAAAATGTTTGGGGCCAGGGTTTTGGGGATCAGGATATTGGGGAATCAGGGTTTTGGGGGCCAGGGTTTTTGGGGGCCAGGGTTTTGGGGGCCAGGGTTTTGGGGGCCAGGGTTTTAAGTGTCAGGGTTATGGGGATCAGAGAAAAAAATAGGTCAAACATTTTTATAGATCTCGTTCCTTTTCATGAAGAATATTTCTGATTTTATTTTCACTGTTTTTCCAATAACCTGAAGCAACTCGTTTCACCTTGATTTACACACACACACACACACACACACACACACACACACACACACACACACACACACACACACACACACACACACACACACACACACACACACACTTTTAGATAGTCCTTTCTCCTCTATCCATGGCTTTATTTCTCCACCTCTCGTTTTTATCATTCCCTCTCTCTCTCCATCTCTCACCTCTGTCTTTCTCTCTCTCCACCCTCCGTCTCTCTCTCCATTCATGTGCTCATGTGTAATACATGTTCACTCTGCTCATGTGTAATACATGTTCACTCTGTTCATGTGCGTGTAATTTCTCCACCTCTCATTTTTATCATTCCCTCTCTCACCCCATCTCTCACCTCTATCTTTCTCTCTCTCCCCATCTCTCACCTCTATCTTTCTCTCTCTCCCCCCCCTGACTCTCAATCTTCTCTCTCACCCCGTTCATGTGCGTATAATGCTTGTCATAAATCCCATCTGACCAGTAAACACTACCCTCTACTGGTTAGTTAACGGTACTGCAAGCAGCAGACATCAAAACGGCTTGAAGTGATGCAGTCACTGAGACACAACATGCCACTGTAACAGATCACACGACACTAAACAGACCACCAAAGTGGGAGAATCTCACGAATACGATGTTGGTCACAGATACCTTTTTTTTAAAGTAGGGGGGGGGGGATCAGAAAACCAGGCCGTTTCTGGTTTATAAAAATAATAAATAAAAATATACAGGTAACAATTTCAAAGATTTGACTATGTAAGGAAAGCAGTCAATTGAAATAAATTAAATTAAATAAATTAGATGAATTCATTAGGCCCTAATTTATGGATTTCACATGACTGGGAATACAGATAACATTAAATAATCAGGCAACAGCTCTGGTGACATGCCGTCCCCCAGCACAAGGTGCACCTGTGTAATGACCATGCTGTTCAATCAGCTTCTTGATATGCCACACCTGTCAGGTGGATGGATTATCTTGGCAAAGGAGAAATGTTCACTGACGAGGGTTTAAACAAATTTGTGCACAACATTTGAGTGAAATAAGCTTTTTGTGCGTATGTAACATTTTGTGGATGTTTTATTTCAGTTTATGAAACATGTGACCAAGACTTTATAATGTTGTTTATATTGTTGTTCAGTGTAGATACATAAAACAGCCTGAGCAGGAAAATACCAGACAGACATTGTTCTCATTGCTTTATTTCATACTGTTATTTTCAGTGTTAAACATTTGTTCATCAAAACACTGCTAGGAGGTCTTGTGCTCATTCAAACAACAACCAACTTACTTATGTGTACAAAACACACACACAAGGGCATATATGCACAGCCACAATCATCACACTCAGACAACTACACACATAAAACCCCACAACAGATCCTGGTCAATCTCCTGAACAAGCCTTTTCCTCTGACACAGAACAATACAACAAATCCCCTATTGTAGATTTAGTCTTTATGATTCAAATATATTTTAAGTCTTAGTCCCATTTTAGTCATTGTGTTCTTCTTAGTTTCAAGCTCTCAGTCACATAGCTTCCCTCTCTCAGTCACATAGCTTCCCCTCTCTCAGTCACATAGCTTCCCCTCTCTCAGTCACATAGCTTCCCTCTCTCAGTCACATAGCTTCCCCCTCTCTCAGTCACATAGCTTCCCTCTCTCAGTCACATAGCTTCCCCTCTCTCAGTCACATAGCTTCCCTCTCTCAGTCACATAGCTTCCCCTCTCTCAGTCACGTAGCTTCCCCTCTCTCAGTCACATAGCTTCCCCTCTCTCAGTCACATAGCTCCCCCTCTCTCAGTCACATAGCTTCCCCTCTCTCAGTCACATAGCTTCCCCTCTCTCAGTCACATAGCTTCCCTCTCTCAGTCACATAGCTTCCACTCTCTCAGTCACATAGCTTCCCCTCTCTCAGTCACATAGCTTCCCCTCTCTCAGTCACATAGCTTCCCCTCTCTCAGTCACATAGCTTCTGTAGCTCAGTTGGTAGAGCATGGCGCTTGTAACGCCAGGGTAGTGGGTTCGATCCCCGGGACCACCCATACGTAGAATGTATGCACACATGACTGTAAGTCGCTTTGGATAAAAGCGTCTGCTAAATGGCATATATTATTATTATATATTACATAGCTTCCACTCTCTGCCATCTCAGTCACATAGCTTCCCCTCTCTCAGTCACATAGCTTCCACTCTCTGCCATCTCAGTCACATAGCTTCCCCTCTCTCAGTCACATAGCTTCCCCTCTCTCAGTCACATAGCTTCCCCTCTCTCAGTCACATAGCTTCCCCTCTCTCAGTCACATAGCTTCCCTCTCTCAGTCACATAGCTTCCCCTCTCTCAGTCACATAGCTTCCCCTCTCTCAGTCACATAGCTTCCCTCTCTCAGTCACATAATAGTGACTATTATATAATGACTATAATAAAAGGCTACCTTTAAACTTCCATCTTGTGGACATTCAGAAAGTCTTGTCCTACTAGGAGGGAAGCTGAAACCATATATATTCTCTATTACAGGACTAGTAAAGGTCCAGTTTGCAAACCATTTCTACATGAAAATGAAATAGTATATTCATTATTTTTTCATTTTATTAAACGCTCTTATCCTGAACAACTTACAGTATCGAGTGCATACTTTGCAATATTGGACCCCCCCCGTGGGAATCGAACCCACAACCCTAGCATTACCAATTGAGCCACACCATCACAAATCACTTATTGTGCATTGTTTTATCTCCATGGTGATGAAAATTCTACAGGTACAAAACCTAGATAACCCGCTGATGTACACTAATGTATATTTTGATTAAGTGGTTTGTAATAATATTAAATTTAATAATGCACAAAAAGTGGTTGATTTTCATATTAATTTGATCAATAAAAAATATTTAATTTGATGTTTATTGGATGTTTTGTGTCTTTGTCCATAACTATGCACCTTTTAATGTAATATTTGAGGATTAATATACAAATATGAATATTTGTACTATTTGAGGACAGGGTTTACTTCTCTCCGGGTTCCATTAGTGATGACATCACAGAGAAAGGGACATTCCAACATGTGAATCCTGCTAGATACTGTTGTTAATTATTACAGTACCTGTTGTTGTTGTTGCAAAATCAGAACCGGTTTGTACCCGTTAAGAATTACCATCACCGTGAAGAAAAAGAAACAATGTACGATATTATTATATTATAGTTATATATATATAGTTATTATATAGTAACTGAGTACTTTGAGATGGCAAGTGGTTTGTGACGGTGTGGCTCATGATGGTGTGGCTCATGGCGGTGTGGCTCATGGCGGTGTGGCTCATGGCGGTGTGGCTCATGACGGTGTGGCTCATGACGGTGTGGCTCATGACGGTGTGGCTCATGGCGGTGTGGCTCATGGCGGTGTGGCTCATGGCGGTGTGGCTCATGGCGGTGTGGCTCATCTTGTAATGCTTTGGGTCGTGAGGTTCTCGCGGCTTTGTCGACACGAATGTAAGAGAGAGTAAAACATGACTGTTTCTAGTGGCGGTTAGTTACGAGTGAAGTGTCCCTGCTTGAAGAGTGACTGAAGAGTGACTGAAGAGTGACTGTCTTGGCAGTTGTGTAGGAGAGTCGATCAGCACAATCGGATTGTGTAACTGAAAGATGCTAATTTCTTCCAATGAGAGGATTGCATGAAATATTCTGCAGTAAACGCTGCATAGAATTGGACAAAAACAGATGAAACTAAGCTTTATGTTCAAATGTCCTTTAGTCTTACGTGGAAGTCTAGTTACATTTTCGTCAACTAAAATGAGAAGAAGTCATTTGTAACACTTATGTTTTGTTTTTCACCCAGCAGGGCGTCTCATCTCGTTATCGTCAATAGTTTTACAAATGACAAAAAAAAAAGAAGAAAACAAAATGTCCTCGAGTTTTAGTCATAGATATTGTTGTTGTTGTTGACGGAATTAAACACTTTACAGAACAATAACAACATTAGTAGCCTTGTGATGACATATACTTTAGGAAGCATTTGCAGAAATCGAGAGAGACAGAGAGACAGAGACGGAGAGACAGAGAGAGAGAGAGAGAGAGAGAGCGAGACAGAGAGAGAGAGAGAGCGAGACAGAGAGACAGAGAGAGAGAGAGCGAGACAGAGAGACAGAGAGAGAGAGAGAGCGAGACAGAGAGACAGAGAGAGAGAGACAGAGAGACAGAGAGAGAGAGAGCGAGACAGAGAGACAGAGAGAGCGAGACAGAGAGAGAGAGAGCGAGACAGAGAGACAGAGAGAGCGAGACAGAGAGAGAGAGAGCGAGACAGAGAGACAGAGAGAGCGAGACAGAGAGAGAGAGAGCGAGACAGAGAGAGAGAGGGACAGAGAGAGAGGGACAGAGAGAGAGAGAGACAGAGAAAGAGAGAGACAGAGAGAGAGAGACAGACAGACAGACAGAGAGAGACAGAGAGCGCCAGAGACAGAGAGAGAGAGACAGAGAGAGAGAGACAGAGAGAGAGAGACAGAGAGAGACAGAGAGAGAGACAGAGAGAGAGACAGAGAGAGACAGAGAGAGAGATTTTATATACCAATAAAATCAGACACCTAAATGATAGTGACACATTGAGGTCATTGACGAAGTATAATGCAGCAATATCATCACTGACACTCCTGTCTAGTACCTGCCCAGTACCTGTCTAGTACCTGC
The DNA here is from genome assembly GCF_021184085.1 of Oncorhynchus gorbuscha. Taxonomy (NCBI): domain Eukaryota; kingdom Metazoa; phylum Chordata; class Actinopteri; order Salmoniformes; family Salmonidae; genus Oncorhynchus; species Oncorhynchus gorbuscha. Next base: position 23,200 of record NW_025748798.1, read on the forward strand.
CCAGTACCTGCCCAGTACCTGCCCTATGTCTCACTGTAGTGACTCATGTCCTGTTATTCTAGTTCATTTCTTAGTGAAATCAGGCAGGACAAAGGAACAAAGGTTATACTGCGTAATGTAGTTTCTCCTCCCAGGTTTTCAACAACAGTTTTCTTCTCCAGTTCCCGTTCCAGCCATTCAGTGGGGCGAGGGCTGATTGGGTAGAGGAGTCTAGCACAGGGACTTAGGACGAACTTTAGGGAACAGCTACATGACCAAAGGAAGGAAAGAGTTGAGTTCAGAACAGAAACAAACCATTATTTGTTGGCTAATGAAAATTGAGTTCTGAACAGCAACTAACAGTTCTAGTTTTAGTACTGGGCTAGAACAAATATGTGAGATCCTGTGGGATCTCAGGACCAGGAAGCTGCCTTGCCACCAATTAAATAGACTTTTTTTTTTATTCAGGAAAAATGAAAGTGAAAGAACATCTTGTTCCTGAAGAGGTGAGGGAGGAGACAACTAATAAAATGAATTATTGTCTCTTACCCCGAAGTAGTTGTTAGGTATGAATCCCTCGCGGCCACAAAGTGATGCCCACCACCAATCTATCCCGTCAGGCTTCTGGAGGATAGTCACCATGTCCCCCTCTCTGAAGCCCAGCTCGTCTGCCTCCTGGGCAGGGTACTCCCACAGGGCATACAGTACCCCACTGTTCTCCACACCCATCGCCTCCTCCACACCTGACAACACACACACACACACACAACGATTTTTCTAACATTTTCAGAAACGTTTTCGTCTCAGAGTGCAAATAGTTGTGGATAAAGTGGCCTATATGGTTTAGTGGTTTGAGCGGCTGACCCCGGCAGTCATGTAAACTAGAGGTAGAATGGGTTTACAATCCAGACCACTGCTCTTTGACTCGATGTCCTCTCATCTTTCCTGTGGTCTTCGACTGTTTCTCTTCAATAATAGATGTCCCACTCCTAAAAATAGTTATGGAGAAAGAGGGCACCCCTGTCTAGTTCCTCCTACCCCTGAGGAAGCTCTCGCACTCCTCGAAGCCCATAGCGTACGGGTCGCACTTCTGAGACGCTGTGGCGTCATCGCTCTCCGTCACCGCCATGACGGCTGCTCCGTTCCTCACCAGGAACTGACAGAGAGGAAGGTCGTTACAGGAAGCTGCACAGTGGAGGGGGGTCCTGGTACAGAACAACAACAACAAAACTACACATGAACAAAACTACAACCCCATCTGACTAAACACAATGCATAATGACACAACATGACCCAAAACAGGGACAGCAACCCCATCTGACTAAACACAATGCATAATGACACAACATGACCCAAAACAGGGACAGCAACCCCATCTGACTAAACACAATGCATAATGACACAACATGACCCAAAACAGGGACAGCAACCCCATCTGACTAAACACAATGCATAATGACACAACATGACCCAAAACAGGGACAGCAACCCCATCTGACTAAACACAATGCATAATGACACAACATGACCCAAAACAGGGACAGCAACCCCATCTGACTAAACACAATGCATAATGACACAACATGACCCAAAACAGGGACAGCAACCCCATCTGACTAAACACAATGCATAATGACACAACATGACCCAAAACAGGGACAGCAACCCCATCTGACTAAACACAATGCATAATGACACAACATGACCCAAAACAGGGACAGCAACCCCATCTGACTAAACACAATGCATAATGACACAACATGACCCAAAACAGGGACAGCAACCCCATCTGACTAAACACAATGCATAATGACACAACATGACCCAAAACAGGGACAGCAACCCCATCTGACTAAACACAATGCATAATGACACAACATGACCCAAAACAGGGACAGCAACCCCATCTGACTAAACACAATGCATAATGACACAACATGACCCAAAACAGGGACAGCAACCCCATCTGACTAAACACAATGCATAATGACACAACATGACCCAAAACAGGGACAGCAACAGAGGGACAGTAAAGGAAAGTAGGACAATGAAAGAGCCCATTATAAAGGGAGGGGAAGTATTCGGGATTAGAATACTTTTTTTTCTTTCTACTTTAATTTTTTTTAAACACTTATTTTACCAGATAAGTTGTCATTTACAGCAACCTGTGGAATAGTTACAGGGGGGTAAATGAGCCAATTGTAAACCGGGGATGATTAGTTGACCGTGATGGTATGAGGGCCAGATTGGGAATTTAGCCAAGACACCAGGGTTAAAACCCCTACTCTTACGATAAGTGCCATGGGATCTTTTAGTGACCACAGAGAGTCAGGACACCTGTTTAATATCCCATCCCAAAAGACAGCACCCTACACAGGGCAATGTCCCCAATCACTGCAAGCAAGCAGTGGGATGCAGGGTGGTGTGCTGCTGGCCATAAGGAATAAAGGCTAGCAGCACGCCATTATTATGTCGAAGGAGGAAGCTACAGGGACATAAGCCAGTTAAAAGGGCATTCGATAATGAAGTTACCATCCGTGGCTGTCTGGGGCGGAGACGTTGGCTCCTATACGAACCAGGAAGTCCACCACGCTGTAGTGACCTCCACAGATGGCGTTATGGAGGGCTGTAATGCCCTCGTCGTTCGGCTGGCTCGGGTCATTCATCTACAGGGCACAGACCACGCAGGGGTGAACCTCATGCTTGCTGTCAACACACACTGAATGATTTATTTGGGTCCACAATCCCCTTACCCCCTGCACCCAACCCCCTTACCTCCTGCACCCAACCCCCTTACCCCCTGCACCCAACCCCCTTACCTCCTGCACCCAATCCCCTTACCCCCTGCACCCAACCCCCTGCACCCAACCCCCTTACCTCCTGCACGGCCCTTTAAACAGTGTCCAGTTCCCCCTACCTCCTGCACGGCCCTCTGAACAGTGTCCAGTTCCCCCTACCTCCTGCACGGCCCTCTGAACAGTGTCCAGTTTCCCCTACCTCCTGCACGGCCTTCTGAACAGTGTCCAGTTCCCCCTACCTCCTGCACGGCCCTCTGAACAGTGTCCAGTTCCCCCTACCTCCTGCACGGCCCTCTGAACAGTGTCCAGTTCCCCCTACCTCCTGCACGGCCCTCTGAACAGTGTCCAGTTTCCCCTACCTCCTGCACGGCCCTCTGAACAGTGTCCAGTTCCCCCTACCTCCTGCACAGCCCTCTGAACAGTGTCCAGTTTCTCCTACCTCCTGCACGGCCCTCTGAACAGTGTCTAGTTCCCCCACCAGTGACCCGTCCAGCAGTAGAACCAGAGGACTGAGCCGAGCCCTCTGACCAGAATCCCCTCGTTCCCGACTGGCCCGACGCAGGATGGAATTGTACCCCTGGGAGGATGGAAGAGTACCACAACTTAATACCTTAACTTCCCCTTATTAGATACAGACGTAGTAACATCGAGATGGAGAGACATGGCCCAAGAAGTCTTGGTTTAAAATGCATGTGACTCTTATTAGTGAATACCTTCCACTAACTGGATCAGTTCACTGACAATGAGACCATCTACAATACCAGACAAAAGTTTGGACACAACTATTCAGTCCAGGGTTTTTCTTTATTTTTACTATTTTCTGTAGTATAATAGTGAAGACATCAAAACTATGAAATAACACATATGGAATCATGTAGTAACAAAAAAAGTGTGAAACAAATCAAAATGTATTTTATATTTGAGATTTTTCAAATTAGCCACCCGTTGCCTTGATGACAGCATTGCACCCTATTGGCATTCTCTCAACCAGCTTCATGAGGTAGTCACCTGGAATGCATTTCAAATAACAGGTTTGCCTTGCTAAAAGTTTGTGGAATTTCTTTCCTTCTTAATGCGTTTGAGCCAATCAGTTGTGTTGTGACAAGGTAGGGGTGGTATACAGAAGATAGCCCTATTTGATAAAAGACCAACCTCATATTATGGAAAGAACAGCTCAAATAAGCAAAGAGAAATGACAGTCCATCATTACTTTAACACATGAAGGTCAGTCAATGCGGACAATTTCAAGAACTTTGACCGTTTCTTCAAGTGTAGCCGCAAAAAAACATCAAGTGCTGTGAAACTGTCTCTCATGAGGACCGCCACAGGAAAGGAAGACCCGGAGTTCCCTCTGCTGCAGAGGATCACTAGAGTTACCAGCCACAGATTGCAGCCCAAATAAATGCTTCACAGAGTTCAAATAAAAGACACATCTCAACAGCAACTGTTCAGGAGACTGTGTGAATCAGGCCTTCATGGTTGAATTGCTGCAGACAAGCCACTACTAAAGGACACCAATAAGAAGAAGAGACTTGCTTTGGCCAAGAAACATGAGCAATGGACATTAGACCGGGGAAATCTGTCCTTTGGTCTGATGAGTCCAAATCAAAGATTTTTTGTTCCAACTGCCGTGTCTTTGTGAGATGCAGACAGTTCAGTGTGTCAAATCGGAGGGTCTACTGTCCGGACCTCTGGCAGTGTCTATGGGGTGCCTCTCTTCTCTGTATACATCAATCGCTCTTGCTGCTGGTGATTCTCTGATCCACCTCTACGTAAACACCATTCTGTATACTTCTGGCCCTTCTTTGGACACTGTGTTAACTAACCTCCAGACAAGCTTCAATGCCATACAACACTCCTTCCGTGGCCTCCAACTGCTCTTAAATTCTAGTAAAACTAAGTGCAAGCTCTTCAACCGATCGCTGCCCGCACATGCCCACCTGTCCAGCATCACAAATCTGGACGGTTCTGACCTAGAATATGTGGACAACTACAAATACCTAGGTGTCTGGTTAGACTGTAAACTCTCCTTCTAGACTCACATCAAACATCTCCAATCCAAAATTAAATCTAGAATTGGCTTCCTGTTTCGCAAACAAAGCATCCTTCACTCATGCTGCCAAACATACCCTAGTAAAACTGACTATCCTACCGATCCTTGATTTCGGGCGATGTCATTTACATAATAGCCTCCAACACTCTACTCAGCAAACTGGATGCAGTCTATCACAATGCCATCCGTTTTGTCACCAAAGCCCCATATACTACCCACCACTGCGACCTGTATGCTCTCGTTGGCTGGCCCTCGCTTCATATTCGTCGCCAAACCCACTGGTTCCAGGTCATCTACAAGTCTCTGCTAGGTAAAGCCCCGCCTTATCTCAGCTCACTGGTCACCATAGCAGCACCCACCCGTAGCACGCGCTCAAGCAGGTATATTTCACTGGTCACCTCCAAAGCCAATTCCTCCTTTGGTCGCCTTTCCTTCCAGTTCTCTGCTGCCAATGACTGGAACGAACTGCAAAAATCGCTGAAACTGGAGACTCATATCTCCCTCACTAGCTTTAAGCACCAGGTGTCAGAGCAGCTCACAGATCACTGCACCTGTACATACATAGCCTATCTGTAAACAGCCCGTCTATAAATAGCCCACCCAACTACCTCATCCCCAAACTGTATTTATTCATTCTGCTCCTTTGCACCCCAGTATCTCTACTTGCACATTCATCTTCTGCACATCTACCATTCCAGTGTTTAATTGCTACATTGTAATTACTTCGCCACTATAGCTATTTATTGCCTTACCTCCGTTATCCTACCTCATTTCCCACACACTGTATATAGACTTGTTCTACTGTATTATTGACTGTATGTTTGTTTACTCCATGTGTAACTCTGTGTTGTTGTTTTGTGTCGCACTGCTTTGCTTTATCTTGGCTATGTCGCAGTTGTAAATGAGAACTTGTTCTCAACTGGCCTACCTGGTTAAATAAAATGTTAATTATTATTATTATTTTTTTTAAAGAATAGGTTAACATATGATCTCTGCATCTGTGGTTCCCACCGTGAAGCAAGGAGGAGGAGGTGTGATGGTGCTTTGCTGGTGACACTGTCAGTGATTTATTTAGAATTCAAGGCACACATAACCAGCAGGGTTACCACAGCATTCTGCAGCAATACACCATCCCATCTGGTTTGCGCTTAGTGGGACTATCATTTGTTTTCAACAGGACAATGACCCAACACACCTCCAGGCTGTGTAAGGGCTATTTGACCAAAAAGGAGAGTGATGGATTGCAACATCAGATGACCTGGCCTCCACAATCACCCGACCTCAAACCAATTGAGATGGTTTGGGATGAGTTGGAGTGCAGAGTGAAGGAAAAGCTGCCAACACATGCTCAGCATATGTGGGAACTCCTTCAAGACGGTTGGAAAATCATTCCAGATGAAGCTGGTTGAGAGAATGCCAAGAGTGTGCAAAGCTGTCATCAAGGTAAAGGGTGGCTACTTTGAAGAATACATTTTGATTTGTTTCACACTTTTTTGGTTACTACATGATTGCATATGTGTTATTTCATAGTTTTGATGTCTTCACTATAATTCTACAATGTTGAAAATTGTTAAAAAATAAAAAATAAACTTGAATGAGTAGGTGTCCAAACTTTTGACTGGTACTGTACATTTCACTGTAAAATAGTCACAACAAAAGAAAGCAAAAATATAAGAATGTGTCCTGTCATACCCTGTACTCTGTCAAGGCAGGTCCAGTGTTAGGTCCAGTGTTAGGGACAGGGTTAGTGACAGGGGAGAGGGATGTAGAGCTGTCCCCTTCTCCATCCGAGGAGGAGCTGTAGTCACTCCCCATCTCCCCCCCTTGCTGGCCCGTCAACCCCTTCCTCCGGAAAAGTTTATTCATGATCTGTTTGTACTGTTTGTGATTGTGGTCCGGCTGCAGGGAGGCTGGCTTCTTCTGGGGTTGGACAGGGGCTATAGGGTCAGGGTCACAAGGTTACCACAACATCGTATAGACATGCAGAAGCTTTCCAAAATTAAACTCATTCATAATACCAGCGCCGCATTGATTACGTGATCAGCAGAAGATTCTACAGGATGAGTATTGATTACGTGATCAGCAGAAGATTCTACGGGATGAGTATTGATTACGTGATCAGCAGAAGATTCTACAGGATGATTATTGATTACGTGATCAGCAGAAGATTCTACAGGATGAGTATTGATTACGTGATCAGCAGAAGATTCTACAGGATGAGTATTGATTACGTGATTGATAACGTGATCAGCAGAAGAGTCTACAGGATGAGTATTGATTACGTGATTGATAACGTGATCAGCAGAAGATTCTACAGGATGAGTATTGATAACGTGATCAGCAGAAGATTCTACAGGATGAGTATTGATTACGTGATCAGCAGAAGATTCTACGGGATGAGTATTGATTACGTGATCAGCAGAAGATTCTACAGGATGAGTATTGATTATGTGATTGATAACGTGATCAGCAGAAGATTCTACAGGATGAGTATTGATTACGTGATCAGCAGAAGATTCTACAGAGTATGAGATCAGCAAAGATTCTACAGGATGAGTATTGATTCGTGATCAGCAAAAGATTCTACAGGATGAGTATTGATTACGTGATCAGCAAAAAGATTCTACAGGATGAGTATTGATTACGTGATCAGCAAAAAGATTCTACAGGATGAGTATTGATTACGTGATCAGCAAAAGATTCTACAGGATGAGT
>NW_025748799.1:0-30723 GCF_021184085.1 Oncorhynchus gorbuscha
CTCAGCAATCATCACTCAGCAATCATCTCTCATCAAATCATCTCTCAGCAATCACTCAGCAATCATCTCTCAGCAATCATCACTCAGCAATCATCACTCAGCAATCATCTCTCAGCAATCATCTCTCAGCAATCATCTCTCAGCAATCATCTCTCAGCAATCATCTCTCAGCAATCATCTCTCAGCAATCATCTCTCAGCAATCATCTCTCAGCAATCATCTCTCAGCAATCATCTCTCAGCAATCATCTCTCAGCAATCATCTCTCAGCAATCATCTCTCAGCAATCATCTCAGCAATCATCTCTCAGCAATCATCTCTCAGCAATCATCTCTCAGCAATCATCTCTCAGCAATCATCTCAGCAATCATCTCTCAGCAATCATCTCTCAGCAATCATCTCTCAGCAATCATCTCTCAGCAATCATCTCTCAGCAATCATCTCTCAGCAATCATCTCTCATCTCTCAGCAATCATCAGCAATCATCTCTCAGCAATCATCACTCAGCAATCATCTCTCAGCAATCATCTCTCAGCAATCATCTCTCAGCAATCATCTCTCAGCAATCATCTCTCAGCAATCATCTCTCAGCAATCATCTCTCAGCAATCATCTCCCAGCAATCATCTCTCAGCAATCATCTCTCAGCAATCATCTCTCAGCAATCATCTCTCAGCAATCATCTCTCAGCAATCATCTCTCAGCAATCATCTCTCAGCAATCATCTCTCAGCAATCATCTCTCAGCAATCATCTCTCAGCAATCATCTCTCAGCAATCATCTCTCAGCAATCATCTCCCAGCAATCATCTCTCAGCAATCATCTCTCAGCAATCATCTCTCAGCAATCATCTCTCAGCAATCATCTTCCAGCAATCATCTTTCAGCAATCATCTTTCAGCAATCATCTCCCAGCAATCATCTTCCAGCAATCATCTTTCAGCAATCATCTTTCAGCAATCATCTCCCAGCAATCATCTTCCAGCAATCATCTTCCAGCAATCATCTCTCAGCAATCATCTCTCAGCAATCATCTCCCAGCAATCATCTTCCAGCAATCATCTTCCAGCAATCATCTTCCAGCAATCATCTTTCAGCAATCATCTCTCAGCAATCATCTTTCAGCAATCATCTTCCAGCAATCATCTTCCAGTAATCATCTCTCAGCAATCATCTCCCAGCAATCATCTCCCAGCAATCATCTCTCAGCAATCATCTCTCAGCAATCATCTCCCAGCAATCATCTCTCAGCAATCATCTCTCAGCAATCATCTTCCAGCGATCATCTTCCAGCAATCATCTTCCAGCAATCATCTTTCAGCAATCATCTCTCAGCAATCATCTTTCAGCAATCATCTTCAAGCAATCATCTTTCAGCAATCATCTTCCAGTAATCATCTCTCAGCAATCATCTCCCAGCAATCATCTTTCAGCAATCATCTTTCAGCAATCATCTCTCAGCAATCATCTTCCAGCAATCATCTTCCAGCAATCATCTTTCAGCAATCATCTCTCAGCAATCATCTCCCAGCAATCATCTCTCAGCAATCATCTCTCAGCAATCATCTCTCAGCAATCATCTCTCAGCAATCATCACTCAGCAATCATCTTTCAGCAATCATCTTCCAGTAATCATCTCTCAGCAATCATCTTCCAGCAATCATCTCCCAGCAATCATCTTTCAGCAATCATCTTTCAGCAATCATCTTCCAGCAATCATCTTCCAGCAATCATCTTCCAGCAATCATCTCTCAGCAATCATCTCTCAGCAATCATCTCCCAGCAATCATCTTCCAGCAATCATCTCTCAGCAATCATCTCCCAGCAATCATCTCTCAGCAATCATCTCTCAGCAATCATCTCTCAGCAATCATCTCTCAGCAATCATCTCTCAGCAATCATCTTCCAGCAATCATCTCTCAGCAATCATCTTCCAGCAATCATCTTTCAGCAATCATCTTTCAGCAATCATCTTCCAGCAATCATCTTTCAGCAATCATCTTTCAGCAATCATCTCCCAGCAATCATCTTCCAGCAATCATCTTCCAGCAATCATCTCTCAGCAATCATCTTCCAGCAATCATCTCCCAGCAATCATCTCCAGCAATCATCTTCCAGCGATCATCTTCCAGCAATCATCTTCCAGCAATCATCTTTCAGCAATCATCTTTCAGCAATCATCTTTCAGCAATCATCTTCCAGCAATCATCTTCCAGCAATCATCTTTCAGCAATCATCTTTCAGCAATCATCTTCCAGCAATCATCTCTCAGCAATCATCTCTCAGCAATCATCTTCCAGCAATCATATTCAAGCAATCATCTCTCAGCAATCATCTCTCAACAATCATCTCTCAGCAATCATCTTCCAGCAATCATCTTCCAGCAATCATCTTTCAGCAATCATCTTTCAGCAATCATCTTCCAGCAATCATCTTCCAGCAATCATCTCTCAGCAATCATCTTTTTCGCAATGAATCTCTCTCCTGAACAGAACACTGGCTTTAATATAGCTTCAGAAGGAGTCTAATCAGATACAGATGTTACTTGACGAGGGGGTGGGGTAAGCTCCAATTAGCCATGGAGTCGACCAATCAGCTGCTTGGGGGATTTCAGGAAGCCATCCACAACACAGAAACTGGGGACGTAACATAGACTAATATAGGTTAGACTAATATAGGTTAGACTAATATAGGTTAGACTAATGGTTTAAATATATAGACAATACAGTACATATCATTTGAATGACTGTTATTTCATTCCTGCAAGACGAGCTGAAATGTCAGCCTACAGCTAAAACACTGTCAAATGTGCAGTGCCCTGTCTTTCTCCCCACACATCAACTACACTATGCTGTCTTTTGATTAGCATCCAAGAGCAGTTTATCCTTTAACATTCCATCCTTTGAGAAGACAAACAACCACGTGTCGGAGTTGGCCGCCAACACACAAATTAACTTCACATTTCACACAAACCAGGAAACCAAAGAGAGAGGCTGGACTAATCTAATAATCTAAAAATAAACCCATCCTAGTGCTCTTGGCCCTCAGAAAGTGGTTGCTCCCCAAAGGGCACCCTATTCCCTATAATAATTCAAATATAATATTTTGACCAGGGCCAATAGGGCTCTGGTTAAAAGAAGTGAACTACATGTGAAATAGGGTGCCATTTGTGATGCATTAATAATTGTGTCAGTGTGCCTTTATGGATTTCTCTACTGAGTGTTTATACCAGTGTGGGTCAGACTGTGGGAAAGTGTTATGGCATGACTGGAGAGGGTATTGTTCTGCCCGCGTCTTGTTGACGTGAGATGTTTAGACACACCCACGCCTGGCCACTTCCTGACTTGTGGGTTATTAGATATATAAACACCACCAGAGTTACAATATGATGTATGATGTAAGGGTATGATGATAAGGAAAGGAAGACTGTGAGATAGTACAGAAACATACAACATGGAGAAGAAGAGGGAGAGAGAGAGAGAGAGAGAGAGAGAGAGAGAGAGAGAGAGAGAGAGAGAGAGAGAGAGAGAGAGAGAGAGAGAGAGAGAGAGAGAGAGAGAGAGAGAGAGAGAGAGAGAGAGAGAGAGAGAGAGAAAGAGAGAGAGAGAGAGAGAGAGATAGATAGAGGATTGCAACCTAGATAATACATATTAGGGAACCTAATATACTAGCTGGAGAGTGACTATGCTAATGTTGCTATGCTAATGGTGAAGATATGTAAGTCGCTCTGGATAAGAGCGTCTGCTAAATGACTTAAATGTAAATGTAAATGTATATGTGGGCTTTGTGTAAAGGGCTCTCAGTATTCTGCTGAGTGGCCAGCCAAAATAGATGTCTGAGAAGTAGGTGGTACTCTGTGGCAGCCCCATCAATCAAAGGCCTCCATCTGCCCTCTTCTCTCTGCTGTGTGTGTTTGTGTGTGTGTTTGCGTGTGTGTGTATGTTTTGCACGTGTGTGTGCGTGCGTGAGTTGATACCCCCCCTCACCCCCACACATAGGACGACTGTGTCGGACACATGCACACACCAAACCGCAGACCAGACAGCCAGTGAAGCAGTCTGGATCAGGGTCTTGCCAGACAAGTCTTTTCCAGTAGGCTAGGCAACAATGGCCTCCCTCCCAACAGCCTCAGTCCAGTCTGCCTGTCAACCCGGGTGAAGAGACAACAGGGTTCTTCTTTAGCAAGCTGGGTCATTCACTTGGCTTAGCCTGTGCCTCTGTACTTGCCATTAAGACTTAGTGCTCGTGTTTGGAATACATATTCTGCTGCTTCAACTTTAAAATGCCACTGTGCCAGTGTTTTATGTGTGTGCTTATGGACAAGTCACAACTAGGAATAAGGAATGTCACACACACACACATACAATCAGATTTACCCCCCCCCCAACACACACACAAAATTCCGCCCACCATGCACACTGTCACCACCCTACCCCAGTCGAGTCCAGAGAGCTTTAATCAGATTATAGGTTGACCTCTGCCCTCTGGGCAACGTCCCTAAAACACTGAGGGTCTATAATCACTCTCTAATCCTGTTAGGATTGGTTTAACTCAGAGAGAGGTGATATGGCCCCTGCGACTTGAGTTTGGGCCAGTCCACCAAGGCAGAACCAAAGGAGAAATCCATCAGTTAACTCAAGTAACTTCAAAGATCTATTGAATTAAAAGGGCTTTTGCTATTGAGGCCGAAGCATGCATGTAGAGCTGAATGACATTTGAACTGTAGTGGATGGACAGAACTCTTTATTCAATGCATTGAAGAGGTGCATCTCTGCCATGTGTTTTATTGGAGACTGGATAGATGGTTGTTGTGGGGGTGTAGAATAGATAGATGGTTGTTGTGGGGGTGTAGAATAGATAGATGGTTGTTGTGGGGGTGTAGAATAGATAGATGGTTGTTGTGGGGGTGTAGAATAGATAGATGGTTGCTGTGTGGGTGCAGAATAGATAGATGGTTGTTGTGGGTGTGTACAATAGATAGATGGTTGTTGTGGGGGTGTACAATAGATAGATGGTTGTTGTGGGGGTGTACAATATATAGATTGTCATGTTTTGTCATTAATTATCATGTCTTGTCCCTGTGCTTCCCCTTCTATTCGTTTCCCTCTGCTGGTCTTATTAGGTTCTTTCCCTCTTTCTATCCCTCTCTCTCCCCCTCCCTCTCTCACTCTCTCGCTCTCTCTTCTCTCTATCGTTCCGTTCCTGCTCCCAGCTGTTCCTATTCCCCTAATCATCATTTAGTCTTCCCACACCTGTTCCCGATCCTTTTCCCTGATTAGAGTCCCTATTTCTCTCCTTGTTTTCCGTACCTGCCCTGTCGGATCCTCATCTATAATTCACCGTGCTGTGTCTATGTTTTGCCCTGTCGTGTCGTGTTTCCCTCAGATGCTGCGTGGTGAGCAGGTGTCTGAGTCTGCTAGGTTCAAGTGCCTTCCCGAGGCAACCTGCAGTTCTCGATCAAGTCTCCAGTCTGTTCTCGTCTTTACGAGTAGTATTATGCTTTTTGTTTTGTAAAGTTTCTTACTGGATTAAAAACTCTGTTTTCGCCAAGTCGCTTTTGGGTCCTCATTCACCTGCATAACAGAAGGATCCGACCAAGGAATGGACCCAGCGACTACAGAGGCTCGTAACACTGCCGTCGAGATCCAAGGAGCCATGCTCGGCAGACACGAGCAGGAATTGTCTGCTGCTCGCCATGCCGTGGAGAACCTGGCCGCTCAGGTTTCCGACCTCTCTGGACAGTTCCAGAGTCTTCGTCTCGTGCCACCTGTTACTTCCTGGCCTGCCGAGCCTCCAGAACCTAGGGTTAATAACCCACCTTGCTACTCCGGGCAGCCCACTGAGTGCCGCTCCTTTCTCACCCAGTGTGAGATTGTGTTCTCTCTCCAACCCAACACATACTCTAGAGAGAGAGCTCGGGTTGCTTACGTCATTTCACTCCTTACTGGCCGGGCCCGAGAGTGGGGCACAGCTATCTGGGAGGCAAGGGCTGATTGTTCTAACAATTACCAGAACTTTAAAGAGGAGATGATTCGGGTTTTTGACCGTTCAGTTTTTGGTGGGGAGGCTTCTAGGGCCCTGGCTTCCCTATGCCAAGGTGATCGATCCATAACGGATTACTCTATAGAGTTTCGTACTCTTGCTGCCTCTAGTGACTGGAACGAGCCGGCGCTGCTCGCTCGTTTTCTGGAGGGACTCCACACAGTGGTCAAAGATGAGATTCTCTCTCGGGAGGTTCCTTCCAGTGTGGACTCTTTGATTGCTCTCGCCATCCGCATAGAACGACGGGTAGATCTTCGTCACCAGGCTCGTGGAAGAGAGTTCGCATCAACAGTGTTTCCCTGCTCCGCATCGCAACCATCTCCCTCCTCTGGCTCTGAGACTGAGCCCATGCAGCTGGGAGGGATTCGCATCTCGACTAAGGAGAGGGAACGGAGGATCACCAACCGCCTGTGCCTCTATTGCGGATTTGATGGACATTTTGTTAATTCATGTCCAGTAAGAGGCCAGAGCCCATCAGTAAGCGGAGGGCTACTGGTGAGCGCTACTACTCAGGTCTCTTCATCTAGATCCTGTACTACTATGTCGGTCCATCTACGCTGGACCGGTTCGGGTTCTACATGCAGTGCCTTGATTGACTCTGGGGCTGAGGGTTGTTTCATGGACGAAGCATGGGTTCGGAAACATAACATTCCTTTCAGACAGTTAGACAAGCCTACGCCCATGTTTGCCTTAGATGGTAGTCATCTTCCCAGTATCAGATTTGAGACACTACCTTTAACTCTCACAGTATCTGGTAACCACAGTGAGACTATTTCTTTTTGATTTTTCGTTCACCTTTCACACCTGTTGTTTTGGGTCATCCCTGGCTAGTATGTCATAATCCTTCTATTAATTGGTCTTGTAATTCTATCCTATCCTGGAACGTATCTTGTCATGTGAAGTGCTTAATGTCTGCCATCCCTCCCATTTCTTCTGTCCCCACTTCTCAGGAGGAACCTGGCGATTTGACAGGAGTGCCGGAGGAATATCATGATCTGCGCACGGTCTTCAGTCGGTCCCGAGCCAACTCCCTTCCTCCTCACCGGTCGTATGATTGTAGTATTGATCTCCTTCCGGGGACCACTCCTCCTCGGGGTAGACTATACTCTCTGTCGGCTCCCAAACGTAAGGCTCTCGAGGATTATTTATCTGTGTCTCTTGACGCCGGTACCATAGTGCCTTCTTCCTCTCCGGCCGGGGCGGGGTTCTTTTTGTTAAGAAGAAGGACGGTACTCTGCGCCCTGCGTGGATTATCGAGGGCTGAATGACATAACGGTTAAGAATCGTTATCCGCTTCCCCTTATGTCATCAGCCTTCGAGATTCTGCAGGGAGCCAGGTGCTTTACTAAGTTGGACCTTCGTAACGCTTACCATCTCGTGCGCATCAGAGAGGGGGACGAGTGGAAAACGGCGTTTAACACTCCGTTAGGGCATTTTGAGTACCGGGTTCTGCCGTTTGGTCTCGCCAATGCGCCAGCTGTTTTTCAGGCATTAGTTAATGATGTTCTGAGAGACATGCTGAACATCTTTGTTTTTGTCTATCTTGACGATATCCTGATTTTTTCACCGTCACTCGAGATTCATGTTCAGCACGTTCGACGTGTTCTACAGCGCCTTTTAGAGAATTGTCTCTACGTAAAGGCTGAGAAGTGCTCTTTTCATGTCTCCTCCGTTACTTTTCTCGGTTCCGTTATTTCCGCTGAAGGCATTCAGATGGATTCCGCTAAGGTCCAAGCTGTCAGTGATTGGCCCGTTCCAAGGTCACGTGTCGAGTTGCAGCGCTTTTTAGGTTTCGCTAATTTCTATCGGCGTTTCATTCGTAATTTCGGTCAAGTTGCTGCCCCTCTCACAGCTCTTACTTCTGTCAAGACGTGTTTTAAGTGGTCCGGTTCCGCCCAGGGAGCTTTTGATCTTCTAAAAGAACGTTTTACGTCCGCTCCTATCCTCGTTACTCCTGACGTCACTAGACAATTCATTGTCGAGGTTGACGCTTCAGAGGTAGGCGTGGGAGCCATTCTATCCCAGCGCTTCCAGTCTGACGATAAGGTTCATCCTTGCGCTTATTTTTCTCATCGCCTGTCGCCATCTGAGCGCAACTATGATGTGGGTAACCGTGAACTGCTCGCCATCCGCTTAGCCCTAGGCGAATTGCGACAGTGGTTGGAGGGGGCGACCGTTCCTTTTGTCGTTTGGACAGACCATAAGAACCTTGAGTACATCCGTTCTGCCAAACGACTTAATGCCCGTCAAGCTCGTTGGGCGTTGTTTTTCGCTCGTTTCGAGTTTGTGATTTCTTACCGTCCGGGTAGCAAGAACACCAAGCCTGATGCCTTATCCCGTCTGTTTAGTTCTTCTGTGGCTTCTACTGATCCCGAGGGGATTCTTCCTTATGGGCGTGTTGTCGGGTTGACAGTCTGGGGAATTGAAAGACAGGTTAAGCAAGCACTCACGCACACTGCGTCGCCGCGCGCTTGTCCTAGTAACCTCCTTTTCGTTCCTGTTTCCACTCGTCTGGCTGTTCTTCAGTGGGCTCACTCTGCCAAGTTAGCTGGTCATCCCGGTGTTCGAGGCACTCTTGCGTCTATTCGCCAGCGCTTTTGGTGGCCGACTCAGGAGCGTGACACGCGCCGTTTCGTGGCTGCTTGTTCGGACTGCGCGCAGACTAAGTCGGGTAACTCTCCTCCTGCCGGTCGTCTCAGACCGCTCCCCATTCCTTCTCGACCATGGTCTCACATCGCCCTAGACTTCATTACCGGTCTGCCTTTGTCTGCGGGGAAGACTGTGATTCTTACGGTTGTCGATAGGTTCTCTAAGGCGGCACATTTCATTCCCTCGCTAAACTTCCTTCCGCTAAGGAGACGGCACAAATCATTATCGAGAATGTGTTCAGAATTCATGGCCTCCCGTTAGACGCCGTTTCAGACAGAGGCCCGCAATTCACGTCACAGTTTTGGAGGGAGTTCTGTCGTTTGATTGGTGCGTCCGTCAGTCTCTCTTCCGGGTTTCATCCCCAGTCTAACGGTCAAGCAGAGAGGGCCAATCAGACGATTGGTCGCATACTACGCAGCCTTTCTTTCAGAAACCCTGCGTCTTGGGCAGAACAGCTCCCCTGGGCAGAATACGCTCACAACTCGCTTCCTTCGTCTTCTACCGGGTTATCTCCGTTTCAGAGTAGTCTGGGTTACCAGCCTCCTCTGTTCTCATCCCAGCTTGCCGAGTCCAGCGTTCCCTCCGCTCAAGCGTTTGTCCAACGTTGTGAGCGCACCTGGAGGAGGGTGAGGTCTGCACTTTGCCGCTACAGGGCACAGACTGTGAGAGCCGCCAATAAACGCAGGATTAAGAGTCCAAGGTATTGTTGCGGCCAGAGAGTGTGGCTTTCCACTCGCAACCTTCCTCTTACGACAGCTTCTCGTAAGTTGACTCCGCGGTTCATTGGTCCGTTCCGTGTCTCCCAGGTCGTCAATCCTGTCGCTGTGCGACTGCTTCTTCCGCGACATCTTCGTCGCGTCCATCCTGTCTTCCATGTCTCCTGTGTCAAGCCCTTTCTTCGCACCCCGTTCGTCTTCCCTCCCCCCTCCCGTCCTTGTCGAGAGCGCACCTATTTACAAGGTACATAAGATCATGGACATGCGTTCTCGGGGACGGGGTCACCAATACTTAGTGGATTGGGAGGGTTACGGTCCTGAGGAGAGGAGTTGGGTTCCGTCTCGGGACGTGCTGGACCGTTCACTCATTGATGATTTCCTCCGTTGCCGCCAGGATTCCTCCTCGAGTGCGCCAGGAGGCGCTCGGTGAGTGGGGGGGTACTGTCATGTTTTGTCATTAATTATCATGTCTTGTCCCTGTGCTTCCCCTTCTATTCGTTTCCCTCTGCTGGTCTTATTAGGTTCTTTCCCTCTTTCTATCCCTCTCTCTCCCCCTCCCTCTCTCGCTCTCTCTTCTCTCTATCGTTCCGTTCCTGCTCCCAGCTGTTCCTATTCCCCTAATCATCATTTAGTCTTCCCACACCTGTTCCCGATCCTTTTCCCTGATTAGAGTCCCTATTTCTCTCCTTGTTTTCCGTACCTGCCCTGTCGGATCCTCATCTATAATTCACCGTGCTGTGTCTATGTTTTGCCCTGTCGTGTCGTGTTTCCCTCAGATGCTGCGTGGTGAGCAGGTGTCTGAGTCTGCTAGGTTCAAGTGCCTTCCCGAGGCAACCTGCAGTTCTCGATCAAGTCTCCAGTCTGTTCTCGTCTTTACGAGTAGTATTATGCTTTTTGTTTTGTAAAGTTTCTTACTGGATTAAAAACTCTGTTTTCGCCAAGTCGCTTTTGGGTCCTCATTCACCTGCATAACATAGATGGTTGTTGTGGGGGTGTACAATAGATAGATGGTTGTTGTGGGGGTGTAGAATAGATAGATGGTTGTTGTGGGGGTGTAGAATAGATATATGGTTGTTGTGGGGGTGTAGAATAGATAGATGGTTGTTGTGGGGGTGTAAAATAGATAGATGGTTGTTGTGGGGGTGTAGAATAGATAGATGGTTGTTGTGGGGGTGTAGAATAGATAGATGGTTGTTGTGGGGGTGTAGAATAGATAGATGGTTGTTGTGGGGGTGTAGAATAGATAGATGGTTGTTGTGGGGGTGTAGAATAGATAGATGGTTGTTGTGGGGGTGTAGAATAGATAGATGGTGTAGAATAGATAGATGGTTGTTGTGGGTTGTACAATAGATAGATGGTTGTTGTGGGGGTGTAGAATAGATAGATGGTTGTTGTGGGGGTGTAGAATAGATAGATGGTTGTTGTGGGTTGTACAATAGATAGATGGTTGTTGTGGGGGTGTAGAATAGATAGATGGTTGTTGTGGGGTGTAGAATAGATAGATGGTTGTTGTGGGGGTGTAGAATAGATAGATGGTTGTTGTGGGGGTGTAGAATAGATAGATGGTTGTTGTGGGGGTGTAGAATAGATAGATGGTTGTTGTGGGGGTGTAGAATAGATAGATGGTTGTTGTAGAATAGATAGATGGGTTGTGTAGAATAGATAGATGGTGTAGAATGTTGTGGGGGTGTAGAATAGATAGATGGTTGTTGTGGGGGTGTAGAATAGATAGATGGTTGTTGTGGGGGTAGAATGATAGATGGTTGTTGTGGGTTGTACAATAGATAGATGGTTGTTGTGGGGGTGTAGAATAGATAGATGGTTGTTGTGGGGGTGTAGAATAGATAGATGGTTGTTGTGGGTTGTACAATAGATAGATGGTTGTTGTGGGGGTGTAGAATAGATAGATGGTTGTTGTGGGGGTGTAGAATAGATAGATGGTTGTTGTGGGGGTGTAGAATAGATAGATGGTTGTTGTGGGGGTGTACAATAGATAGATGGTTGTTGTGGGGGTGTAGAATAGATAGATGGTTGTTGTGGGGGTGTAGAATAGATAGATGGTTGTTGTGGGTTGTACAATAGATAGATGGTTGTTGTGGGGGTGTACAATAGATAGATGGTTGTTGTGGGGGTGTAGAATAGATAGATGGTTGTTGTGGGGGTGTACAATAGATAGATGGTTGTTGTGGGGGTGTAGAATAGATAGATGGTTGTTGTGGGGGTGTACAATAGATAGATGGTTGTTGTGGGGGTGTAGAATAGATAGATGGTTGTTGTGGGGGTGTAGAATAGATAGATGGTTGTTGTGGGGGTGTACAATAGATAGATGGTTGTTGTGGGGGTGTAGAATAGATAGATGGTTGTTGTGGGGGTGTAGAATAGATAGATGGTTGTTGTGGGTTGTACAATAGATAGATGGTTGTTGTGGGTTGTACAATAGATAGATGGTTGTTGTGGGGGTGTAGAATAGATAGATGGTTGTTATGGGTTGTACAATAGATAGATGGTTGTTGTGGGTTGTACAATAGATAGATGGTTGTTGTGGGTTGTACAATAGATAGATGGTTGTTGTGGGGGTGTACAATAGATAGATGGTTGTTGTGGGTTGTACAATAGATAGATGGTTGTTGTGGGGGTGTACAATAGATAGATGGTTGTTGTGGGGGTGTAGAATAGATAGATGGTTGTTGTGGGGGTGTACAATAGATAGATGGTTGTTGTGGGTTGTACAATAGATAGATGGTTGTTGTGGGGGTGTACAATAGATAGATGGTTGTTGTGGGGGTGTACAATAGATAGATGGTTGTTGTGTGTTGTAGAATAGATAGATGGTTGTTGTGGGGGTGTACAATAGATAGATGGTTGTTGTGGGGGTGTAGAATAGATAGATGGTTGTTGTGGGTTGTAGAATAGATAGATGGTTGTTGTGGGGGTGTACAATAGATAGATGGTTGTTGTGGGGGTGTACAATAGATAGATGGTTGTTGTGGGGGTGTAGAATAGAATAGATAGATGGTTGTTGTGGGTTGTAGAATAGATAGATGGTTGTTGTGGGGGTGTACAATAGATAGATGGTTGTTGTGGGGATGTACAATAGATAGATGGTTGTTGTGGGGGTGTAGAATAGATAGATGGTTGTTGTGGGTTGTAGAATAGATAGATGGTTGTTGTGGGGGTGTACAATAGATAGATGGTTGTTGTGGGGGTGTAGAATAGATAGATGGTTGTTGTGGGGGTGTAGAATAGATAGATGGTTGTTGTGGGGGTGTACAATAGATAGATGGTTGTTGTGGGGGTGTAGAATAGATAGATGGTTGTTGTGGGGGTGTAGAATAGATAGATGGTTGTTGTGGGGTGTACAATAGATAGATGGTTCAGACAGGCTTTATCATCCGTTCAGTAGGGAGGCTGCTCATTTTAATGTGTAAAGCC
This sequence comes from Oncorhynchus gorbuscha, assembly GCF_021184085.1. NCBI lineage: Eukaryota > Metazoa > Chordata > Actinopteri > Salmoniformes > Salmonidae > Oncorhynchus > Oncorhynchus gorbuscha. Next base: position 12,837 of record NW_025748799.1, read on the forward strand.
ATAGCTGTTTATTGCCCAATCCCTATATACACCGAGTATACAAAACATGATGAACACCAGCCTTTTCAATGACATAGACTGACCAGGTGAATCCAGGTGAAAGCTATGATCCCTTATTGATGTCACTTGTTAAATCCACTTCAATCAGTGTAGATGATGTGGAGGAGACAGGTTAAAGAAGTATTTTTAAGCCTGGAGACAATTGATTCATGGATTGTGAAGGTGTGCCATTCAGAGGGTGAAATATTTAAGTGTCTTTGAAATGGGGTATGGTAGTAGGTGCCAGGTGCACCGGTTTGTGTCAAGAACTGCAAAACGGCTGGGTTTTTTGTGTGTATCAAGAATGGTCCACCACCCAAAAGACATCCAGCCAACTTGACACAACTGTGGGAAGCATTGGAGTCAACATGGACCAGCATCCCTGTGGAACGCTTTCAGCACCTTGTAGAGTCCATGCCCCCATAATATAATAATATATGCCATTTAGCAGACGCTTTTATCCAAAGCGACTTACAGTCATGTGTGCATACATTCTACGTATGGGTGGTCCCGGGGATCGAACCCACTACCCTGGCGTTACAAGCGCCATGCTCTACCAACTGAGCTATGAATTGAGTCTGTTCTGAGGGCAAAATGGGGAGGGGTGCAACTCAATCTTAGGAAGGTGTTCTAATGTTTTGTCCACTCAGTGTACTCTCCCACTCAAGCACAAAGCCTGGGAAACAAATCACATAGGGATGATAATGGTGTGGAGGTAGATTTTTATCAGCTGTTCTATATGGAAGATTCACTCATTAATGTGGAAGCTCTTTATTACTTTACCAATACACACACACACACACACACACACACACACACACACACACACACACACACACACACACACACACACACACACACACACACACACACACACACACACACACACACACACACACACACACACACACACACACACACACACACACACACACACACACACACACACACACATGCACAAACACAGAGATGGGAGTTATTTCCCTTTGGCTCTGTGATTAGCATAGTGTGAATAGGCTGTCTGTCCACCTCAGCTCTATCTATGTGGTTAATTAGCTGGCCTTGTTTGCCATAAGGGAGGGAAATCTAATAGAGGTGGCCAGATGGCGGTATTATAAAGCTTGATGTTGGGACTTTGTGACCAGGCTGGATCAGCAGGCTATGTAAGCAGAGGACAGCAGACAGACAGACAGACAGACAGACAGACAGACAGACAGACAGACAGACAGACAGACAGACAGACAGACAGACAGACAGACAGACAGACAGACAGACAGACAGACAGACAGACAGACAGACAGACAGACAGACAGACAGACAGACAGACAGACAGACAGACAGACAGACAGACAGACAGACAGACAGACAGACAGACAGACAGCATAAGAAGGATCCTATAGCTGTTCAGCAAATCAGCAATCTGTTCGCTAGTTCACCACTCAACCTGTGTTGATTTACAGTTTGCTGGTCCAATCAGAGTGCCGCGTGTGAGTTTCACTAGCTAATCTGTTGCAGTTTTTTTTGCAAGCGAGATGCTGTGGCTACTGCCTCTGTGGCTACTGCCTCTGCCTCTAATCCACGTAGACTCTGTGCCACAAAATGAGTGACAAAACATTCCAAAACTTGGCCAGATAATTTCAAGTCATCAGTCAAAGTCGAGTCCCGAGTCTTGAAGCTCCAAGTCTAAGTCAAGCCTGAAGTTATTTTATTTTCTATCAAGTCGAGTCTCAAGTCATCAAATTTGTGCCTGGAGTCAGACTCGAGTCCAAGTCATGTGACTCTATACCACAACTCTGCTCTGTACACATTGGGATTCATCAGTGGTCCATGTGCAGGACAATACACTCTGTAGACATTCAGGCTGGCCGGAGGACCAAATATTTACAGAAGGCTGGAGTGGAGTGTTTAGCAACGAGATATTGATGAATGTCCCCTGTTTGTTTTATGGGGACATAAAGAGGAACGTACACTAAAGGCTAATCCAACCCCAGATCTAAACACAGCAGGTGTGTCGGGGTCACTGGGGTTGATGCGTGTACTTGTGTGTTTGTGTGCATTTGTGAGCACACTTTCATATGTGTGCATGTGAGGGTAACCATATATGTGTGTGTGTATATGTGTGTGTGTTTACGAAGTAGATAGCAGAGTGTCTCCCCTCTCTCCGGTCTGGCTGGGTCAGCGTGTTTACCTCGGTCTGGAGTCTTAACGTAATCACTACAGCCTTACACCTCGATCACACCGACAGCAGCATGACATCTCTGTACAGCAGAAGTACATTCATTTCCAATGGAACGCTGCGTTTTCCCTGCAGCATTGTGTTACAGAGGCAGTTGCAGTGCGTTCTGTGTTCTGTGTGGTGTATACTTCTGATTGATCAAATGTGTGCATCAAACTGCATGCGTAGACTTGACAGGAATAGTAGCAAAAGGTGAATGTTGACAGGTGTGGACCTGATCCTAGATCAGCACTCCTACTCTGAGATGCTTTGTGAATGTGGGTCCTTGTCTAATACACACTGCTGGCTCAGTCCACATCACAGCAATCAACACTGACACTAAATCCGATGCCTCTCTCAGTCTCACCACAGCTTTCTCCTTCAGTTCAGCAATCAAAACTTCCTCTAATTCATTCATAAGACAAATAATACCAGCTTTGCTGATGAATGATGATGTTTCATTAGTATGTTATGAATGGCTGGCTAAACTGGTGTGGATGTTTCATTAGTGTACTATGAATCAAATGTTAATTACTGTACTATACATCAAATGGTTCATTAGTGTACTATAGATCAAATGGTTCATTTCTCCCTCACCACTTTGTGTCTGTGCTGACCTCAGAGCTCAGTGCAGCCTGTCGTCGCGTGAGGCAGAGAGGGAGAATTCCTCAGTTTCCCAGGATTGTTTTGTCAATGGGAAAAACAAGCGTCAGTTTCTCAGGCTCTGCACTGCTGAGAGACGGACGGGGCTGGGAGGGAGAAAGACGGAATACGGCCAATTCCTAAGTATTCCCTGCTCCACATCATCTTATCTCATCACTCAGTTTGTACAGGATTCATCTCGGATCATAGTAGTGTATCTTTACTACCTGTTTTCCCATCTATAAGTACCTAGGTGTCTGGCTAGACTGCAAACTCTCCTTCCAGACTCATATCAAACATCTCCAATCGGAAATCAAATCAAGAGTCGGCTTTCTATTCCGCAACAAAGCCTCCTTCACTCACGCCGCCAAGATTACCCTAGTAAAACTGACTATCCTACCGATCCTCGACTTCGGCGATGTCATCTACAAAATGGCTTCCAACACTCCACTCAGCAAACTGGATGCAGTCTATCACAGTGCCATCCGTTTTGTCACTAAAGCACCTTATACCACCCACCACTGCGACTTGTATGCTCTAGTCGGCTGGCCCTCGCTACATATTCGTCGCCAGACCCACTGGCTCCAGGTCATCTACAAGTCCATGCTAGGTAAAGCTCCGCCTTATCTCAGTTCACTGGTCACGATGGCAACACCCATCCGTAGCACGCGCTCCAGCAGGTGTATCTCACTGATCATCACTAAAGCTAACACCTCATTTGGCCGCCTTTAGTTCCAGTACTCTGCTGCCTGTGACTGGAACGAACTGCAAAAATCGCTGAAGTTGGAGACTTTTATCTCCCTCACCAACTTCAAACATCAGCTATCTGAGCAGCTAACCGATCGCTGCAGCTGTACATAGTCTATTGGTAAATAGCCCACCCATTTTCACCTACCTCATTCCCATACTGTTTTTATACTGTTTTTATTTATTTACTTTTCTGCTCTTTTGCACACCAATATCTCTACCTGTACATGACCATCTGATCATTTATCACTCCAGTGCTAATCTGCAAAATTGTAATTATTCGCCTACCTCATGCCTTTTGCACACATTGTATATAGACTCCCCCTTTTTTCTACTGTGTTATTGACTTGTTAATTGTTTACTCCATGTGTAACTCTGTGTTGTCTGTTCACACTGCTATGCTTTATCTTGGCCAGGTCGCAGTTGCAAATGAGAACTTGTTCTCAACTAGCCTACCTGGTTAAATAAAGGTGAAATAAAATAAATAAAAAATAAATAAATAAAAGGTTAATTCATATTAATACTGTATTTGTTCTACCCTATATTTTTGTGCCAACGTTACCGTGTGTGTGTGTTTGGGTCTTGCATTAAGTAGTACACTAACAAGCTCCAGTGTAGCCACCCTTTAACCCCCCCTGAGTCTTGGCCCGTCTACGTCTCAATCCTCACCGGAGATAAATCATTAAAATATTTCAATCAGACCCCCTACTTCCCCCACTTCCGCTTTTCTCTCCCCACTCCTGCTGGCTGTAAGGGTCTGAACAGGAGCTATAGGGATCCGTCGCAAATGAGACCCTATTCCCTACATAGTGCACTACTTTTGAACAGAGACCCTGGTCATTTGGGATGCTGCTTATATGTTGAAGGGGGAGAGTGACAGTAGTGCTGACTGGCTGTGCTGATGGCTTCATTGTCCCTGTCTCTGAAGTGGGATAGAGTGGTCTCCGGAGCGACTGACTTAGAGAGGGCTCTTTTGTATTCTACTGTCGTACGTGAGGAGGTGGGGGCACTCTCTCAGTCTGACGGGCACTCTCTCCCCTCAATTTAAAATAATAAAAGGGGTGTTCTTTTGAAAAAATGTATCCTTTTTTTATTGTGTTAATTTTATGGAAGTGAGGATACAGGAGTGATGGGTTGTGGGTAAGTACAGAGGAGAGGAGGAGAGAAGGGGGTAGCCTAGATGGTGAATGGGTGTGATTAACAAAGGTACACAGAGTTCCAGCCGTCTAAAACATGATGTGTGTGCAGCTGGAGGAGAGAGGGAGAGAAAGGGAGAAAATACAGACTAACCCACTGCCATGGGGATGAACTACCACATCAGAGCTCTCTCTCTCTCTCTCTCTCTCTCTCTCTCTCTCTCTCTCTCTCTCTCTCTCTCTCTCTCTCTCTCTCTCTCTACTGTTACGTCTCTCTGGATCTCTAGCTCTAGACATTTCACTCTCTCTCCCATCACTCTCCTTTCTCCACATCTTATCATGTCACTTTCCCTCATTCTCTCCATCTCACTTTCTCCTGCTGTCTTTCCCGACATCTTATTTCATGTCTCTCTCTCTCTCTCTCTCTCTCTCTCTCTCATCTCACTTCTCTCCTCTCTCTCTCTCTCCTCTCACTCTCTCTCTCTCTCTCTCTCTCTCTCTCTCTCTCTCTCTCTCTCTCTCTCTCTCTCTCTCTCTCTCTCTCTCTCTCTCTTCTCTCTCTCTCTCTCTTCTAATTCATCTAGTCCTTGTGCTGGCACCGAGTCCTAATCTCCTCACAAAGGAAGTCCTGAGCTGCGCCCGGTCCAATCTCTTTTACTCAAACACAATGTTTGACTGGCGCTTGAGAAAAACGGAGCCCCCCAAGTCAAACAAACCGTGAGACAGAGAGGGTCGCCACTGGATCAAAATGAACCCAACATAATAAGTACACACATATATGGACATGGTCACACACACACAGTCACACACACACACACACTCACACACACAGTCACACACACACAGTCACACACACACACACACACACACACACACACACACACACACACACACACACACACACACACACACACACACACACACACACACACACACACACACACACACACACACACACACACACACACACACACACACACACACACACACACACACACACAGATAAGGGAACAGAGTATCTGGAACATCAACACTAATTGCCACGTCTGTCATAACAACTATGGTGAACAAGTGGTGGCCCTCTCCTCCATCACACTAATAGTCAGGACTCTACATATTAGACTACTGCAGTAAAGACCAGCGTCTTCTTAGGTTTATAGTGTCCCATTTTTAACAAACGTCTTATCTAATCCCCAAAAACTGACTGTTAGTTTCTGTGTACTGACAGTATACATTATGCCACGTTTTTAATGCATTTAGCTTAGATGAAGCAATGCATACAAACACAGTGGGTTAGAGCGTTGGACTAGTGACCGAAAGGTTGCAAGTTCGAATCCCTGAGCTGACAAGGTACAAATCTGTCGTTCAGTCTTAAGGTGAGAGGGTGAGGTCAAAAGAGGAGAGGGGTGGAAATAAGGAGGCAGAGAGGAATGAGTCAAAGGTAGACGTGGGGAGGTTAAAGTCACCCAGAACTGTGAGAGGTGAGCCGTCCTCAGGAAAGGAGCTTATCAAGGCATCAAGCTCATTGATGAACTCTCCGAGGGAACCTGGAGGGCGATAAATGATAAGGATGTTAAGCTTAGCTACAGTATGGTCTGTGGTAGATAGACTGTGTTGACTGTGTTGATTAGGCTAGCTGATTGAGCCTGCTACAGTATGGTCTGTGGTATATAGACTATGTTGATTGAGCTAGCTACAGTATGGTCTGTGGTATATAGACTGTGTTGATTGAGCTAGCTGCAGTATGGTCTGTGGTAGATAGACTGTGTTGATTGAGCTAGCTACAGTATGGTCTGTGGTAGATAGACTGTGTTGATTGAGCTAGCTGCAGTATGGTCTGTGGTAGATGTGTTGATTGAGCTAGCTACAGTATGGTCTGTGGTAGATAGTTGTTGATTGAGCTAGCTACAGTATGGTCTGTGGTAGATAGACTGTGTTGATTGAGCTAGCTACAGTATGGTCTGTGGTAGATGATTGATTGCTAGCTACAGTATGGTCTGTGGTAGATTGAGACTGTGTTGATTGAGCTAGCTACAGTATGGTCTGTGGTAGATAGACTATGTTGATTGAGCTAGCTACAGTATGGTCTGTGGTAGATAGACTGTGTTGATTGAGCTAGCTACAGTATGGTCTGTGGTAGATAGACTGTGTTGATTGAGCTTGCTGCAGTATGGTCTGTGGTAGATAGACGGTGTTGATTGAGCTAGCTACAGTATGGTCTGTGGTAGATAGACTGTGTTGATTGAGCTAGCTACAGTATGGTCTGTGGTAGATAGACTGTGTTGATTGAGCTAGCTACAGTATGGTCTGTGGTAGATAGACTGTGTTGATTGAGCTAGCTACAGTATGGTCTGTGGTAGATAGACTGTGTTGATTGAGCTAGCTACAGTATGGTCTGTGGTAGATAGACTGTGTTGATTGAGCTTGCTGCAGTATATGGTTCATGTCCTGCATTTCACAAGTTTTTGACTGACTCTTCCAGGAAGCTGTGTTAGTGGTTAAAGTCATTCATCATGCAGAGTTTGATGTCTCTGGGGTGAATCATCTCGTTTGTCACAGTCTGTTAGTGTACATGTGTTCCCCTTAATTATGTGTTAATTGTGGGATAGTGGAGAGGCCTCAGGGGCCAATAATCACCTGACAAAGTGTGTGTGTGTGTTCACACCATGCTCCATCCATCACAGTTATTATCACATCAAGGTTCATCTGCGCCATTCTCTCACGGTCGCTACATCAATGACTACCACTTTATCTCTCTCTCTGACTGAAAACCCCTGTTCATCTAGATGGTATCCAAACTGACACTGACCCTCCTCTTTCTCTCTCTTTCTCTCTCTCTCTCCGACAGCCGTGCGATCAAGACCAACCAGGACCTTCTCCCCCGAGACCCCGTGGACCAACGTCCTGTATGATGACTTCTGGGGCACCCTGCTCACCCACAGCGGAAGCCACAAGTCTTTCCGACCCTCTGCACCCTCTCTTTCCGCCTCAACCATGCCCTGGGCGGCCTGCGCCCCTGGGGCTACCACCTGGTCAACATGGGCCTCCACGGGGCTGTCACAGGCCTTTTCACTGCCCTCTGTCGCCCCCTCCTGGGGGGAGGTCCGTGGAGTCTTCTGGTGGGGCTCCTCTTCGCCTCCCACCCGGTGCATACGGAAGCCGTGGCGGGGGTGGTGGGGAGGGCCGACGTCGGTGCGGCACTGCTGTTCCTCTTGTCTCTTCTCTGTTACACAAGGCACTGCGGGCTCCGCTCGGCCTACGCGGCCTCTTCTAGGGACTGTCAGACCAGGGGCTGTGGTAGACTCCGAGCCTGGACGTGGATGTGGCTGCTGGGGAGCCTGGTCTGCGCAGCGTCCAGCATGCTGTGGAAGGAGCAGGAGTCACGGTGCTGGCCGTATCAGCGGCTTACGACCTCTTTGTGTTCCAGCGGCTCCGGTTCCGCCAGATGGTGGTCGTGCTCCTGAGGAAGGTAAACAGCATTGCCCTCTGTTTACAAAGTGCCACTCCTCTATGTGTCTCTGCGTGTATCCAATTTCCTCTTCCCCCTGCGGAGGGGAAACCTCAGCCGACCACAAATGGTTCCTGTGTGTGTATACAATTCAGATTGTTTATGGGGAAGTCGTGTGCGTGTGTGTGTTTTGTTTTTCATTAAGAGTGTAATTTGAAAGCATTTATCCTATCACTACCATGCGCACAGCTGAGGAATGCAAAATAAGTGAGTTTTTTCTTCCTCTAAATGGAAATAAAATATATACAGAGGAGGAAATGAGGACAGAATCCAACAGTTTTGTCAGTTTCCACCGAGTCCTCCTCACTGAGGTAAACAGTTACACTGAAACATGCATCTGGTTCAGAATCTTTCCCCGATGACGTCTGTCTGTGTAAGCTTGTGTGTGTGTGTGTGTGTGTGTGTGTGTGTGTGTGTGTGTGTGTGTGTGTGTGTGTGTGTGTGTGTGTGTGTGTGTGTGTGTGTGTGTGTGTGTGTGTGTGTGTGTGTGTGTGTGTGTGTGTGTGTGTGTGTGTGTGTGCTTTCTACGTGTGTGTGTGTGTGTGTGTGTGTGTGTGTGTGTGTGTGTGTGTGTGTGTGTGTGTGTGTGTGTGTGTGTGTGTGTGTGTGTGTGTGTGTGTGTGTGTGTGTGTGTGAGCTTTCTACGTGTGTGTGTGTGTCATGTGTGTGTGTGTGTGTGTGTGTGTGTGTGTGTGTGTGTGTGTGTGTGTGTGTGTGTGTGTGTGTGTGTGTGTGTGTGTGTGTGTGTGTGTGTGTGTGTGTTTCCTGTGAGCTTTCTAGGGTTATTTTGAGTTGACAAAGAAAGGTATGCTCTCGCACTGCAGAGACAATGATACACTTCCTTCTCCTCCGCTACATAGTCTGCATAGTCAGTTTCAGGTACAGCTTCCATCCAATTAGACACATAGGGCATAGAAAGGTAAAGGTATGTTCTTAGTAGTACAAGTGGAGTTCTTTACCCTGCACAGAGAAACACACTCACACACAGACAGATACACAGATACACACACACAGACAGATACACAGATACACACACACAGACAGATACACACACACAGACAGATACACAGATACACACACACACAGACTGATACACAGACAGATACACAGAGACACACACACACACACAGACTGATACACAGATACACACACACAGACAGATACACAGATACACACACACACAGACTGATACACAGACAGATACACAGAGACACACACACACAGACTGATACACAGATACACACACACAGACAGATACACAGGTACACACACAGACTGATACACAGACAGATACACAGAGACACACACGCATGCTCAGACGTTCACACGCATAGTCACACACACACACACACACACACACACACACACACACACACACACACACACACACACACACACACACACACACACACACACACACACACACACACACACACACACACACACACACACACACACACACACACACACACACATATATATACAGAGACACACACACACACAGACACACATATATATATACAGAGACACACACACACACACAGACAGATACACAGACACACACACTCACACAGAGACATACACACACAGAGAGACACATAACCAGACATAGAGATACACAGACAGACACACATACACACACTGCCTATTCTCTGTGAGAAACACCCATCTAGAGCTGCTACATACAGGATGAGGACAGGCAGGGTGCATGAAAGACACAGTGACATACTGTATCTCACACAGGCACTCCTGCTCTCAGATCTATATAGCAGCCCTTGTAAAAACATCATGATAGGAGAATAAAGATTCTCCTTGAGGTTTTACTGGGCAAGGACAGTCTGGTCCGTTTGTGTGTGTGTGTGTGTGTGTGTGTGTGTGTGTGTGTGTGTGTGTGTGTGTGTGTGTGTGTGTGTGTGTGTGTGTGTGTGTGTGTGTGTGTGTGTGTGTGTGTGTGTGTGTGAGCGAGAGAGTGTTACCTTGTAACTCTGTGTAAGTCTGCTTACACACCCTGTGCTCTGATGCAGCTTTGCTGTAGTCCTCTTTGGCAGCTTGCTATCCTAAAGCTGTTATTAGGGGATTTTAGTGAGAGGCCCAGAGGATCAGAGTGAGGGAGGGAGGCAGCGTGAAGTCTCTCTGCTCAGCAGGAATGATCTGGTTGTATATTCACAGCCAGTGGACCCTAGCAGAGAAACAGATGTACTTTAGCATCTGTCCTCAATTAAGACTGATACGATGGCATCTATCTACAACCCTTAAGGTTTTAGAGGAGACACACACAGACACACACATACATATATACACATACATATATACACACACACACATACACTCACACACAGTACCCTCCTCCCCTCTGGCCACATTCCCTGTTAATCTATTCAATAGTGCAGCAGGTATTTTCAACAGACAGTACCCTCCTCCCCTTACCCTTATACACAATGGACCTGGCCAGTCTCCCAGATCCAGCTGACAGATCCTGGTGCCAACCCCGCGCCTCCTATTTCCCCTCCTGCCAGCACATCTGGCACATTTATCACCCTCGCCTCCTTGCCGTGCCCTCCTCTTCCTCCTCTCCCATGGCACCCCAGCCCTCCTCTACCATGGCACCCCAGTCCTCCTCTCCCATGGCACCCCAGTCCTCCTCTCCCATGGCACCCCAGTCCTCCTCTCCCATGGCACCCCAGTCCTCCTCTCCCATGGCACCCCAGTCCTCCTCTACCATGGCACCCCAGTCCTCCTCTACCATGGCACCACAGTCCTCCTCTACCATGGCACCCCAGTCCTCCTCTACCATGGCACCACAGTCCTCCTCTACCATGGCACCCCAGGCCTCCTCTCCCATGGCACCCCAGTCCTCCTCTACCATGGCACCCCAGCCCTCCTCTACCATGGCACCCCAGGCCTCCTCTCCCATGGCACCCCAGTCCTCCTCTACCATGGCACCCCAGTCCTCCTCTCCCATGGCACCCCAGTCCTCCTCTCCCATGGCACCCCAGTCCTCCTTCCTCCTCTCCCATGGCACCCCAGTCCTCCCTCCTATGGCACCCCCTGTCCTCCTCTCCCCATGGCACCCCCAGTCCTCCTCTCCCATGGCACCCCAGTCCTCCTCTCCCATGGCACCCCTGTCCTCCTCTCCCATGGCACCCTAGTCCTCCTCTACCATGGCACCCCAGTCCTCCTCTACCATGGCACCTCTCTCCCAGGCCCCTGTCCTCCTCTACCATGGCACCCCAGGCCTCCTCTCCCATGGCACCCCAGTCCTCCTCTCCCATGGCACCCCAGTCCTCCTCTCCCATGGCACCCCAGTCCTCCTCTCCCATGGCACCCCAGTCCTCCTCTCCCATGGCACCCCAGTCCTCCTCTCCCATGGCACCCCAGTCCTCCTCTCCCATGGCACCCCAGTCCTCCTTCTCCCCCATGGCACCCCAGTCCTCCTCTCTCATGGCACCCCAGTCCTCCTCTCCCATGGCACCCCAGTCCTCCTCTCCCATGGCATCCTCCTCTCTCCGGCACCCCAGTCCTCCTCTCCCATGGCACCCCAGTCCTCCTCTCCCATGGCACCCCAGTCCTCCTCTCCCATGGCACCCCAGTCCTCCTCTCCCATGGCACCCCAGTCCTCCTCTCCCATGGCACCCCAGTCCTCCCCTCTCCCTCCTCCCATGGCACCACAGTCCTCCTCTCCCATGGCCCCCCAGCCCGCCTCCTAATCTCTCAGATGCCGGGGCTGCGACCACGAGGCTATTGCTTGCCGATTACGACCCAGACACCTCAAAAACAAATGTGTGGGAACACAGAGAGAGAGAGAGAGAGAGAGAGAGAGGGAGAGGTATAGGAAGGAAACTATGCTCTCACTTCCCCTCTTTTATCTGTGTCTCCCCACTCATTCTCACCCGCTGTGCCAGGAGAGCCCCTCACCTCTCTTTGTCTGCCCAGTCAGTGTGGTTTTACTGTGATGGCAGAATAACAATAATTCACTTCTGTTATTGCATCATATTGGGCAGTGAGTCAACTGCATTCCCATTCTATGTTAACATTTGTAGCTTTTTTCTAAAGATTTCCTGACTATTTTAACTGATTGTGTTATTTACTCTGCAGTGAGATGAAACGGAGGGGGAGGTAAAACCCACCCTTTCTTATTACCTGACTTATTAGTGACTCTCAGGAGTGAGGGTTGTGAACGATTTTGCCGGTGCTGTTTCTCATCCTATTAGTTCTGTAATCAGACTGAAATGAAAGAGGTAGAGTGCCTTGGGGATAGAGAGAGCGAGAGAGAGAGAGAGAGAGAGAGAGAGAGAGAGAGAGAGAGAGATAGAGAGACAGAGAGAGAGAGAGAGAGAGAGACAGAGAGAGAGAGAGAGAGAGAGAGAGAGAGAGAGAGAGAGAGACAGAGAGAGAGAGACACAGAGGGAGGGCGAGAGAGAGAGACAGAGAGAGACAGACAGAGAGTGAGAGAGAGAGAACAGACACAGAGAGAGGGTGAGAGAGAGACAGAGAGAGAGACACAGAGAGAGGGCGAGAAGAGACAGACAGAGAGTGAGAGACAGAGACACAGAGAGAGGGAGAGAGAGAGAGACACAGAGAGGGTGAGAGAGAGAGAGAGAGAGAGAGAGAGAGAGAGAGAAAGTGACAGACAGGGAGGAGAAAGTACAGAGACACAGAGAGAGAGAGACTGAGAGAGAGAGAGAGAGACAGACACAGAGAGAGAGAGAGAGAGCGAGAGAGAGAGACAAGAGAGAGAGAGAGACAGAGAGATGAGAGACAGAGAGAGAGAGAGAGAGAGAGAGAGAGAGAGACTGAGACTGAGACACAGAGAGAGGGCGAGAGAGAGACACAGAGAGAGGGCGAGAGAGAGACACACAGAGAGTGGCAGAGACACAGAGACAGACAGAGAGGGTGAGAGACAGAGAACAGAGACAGAGAGAGAGAGAGAGACTGAGAGAGAGAGAGACTGAGAGAGACAGAGACAGAGACAGAGACAGAGAGAGAGAGAGAGACAGAGAGAGAGACACAGAGACACACAGAGAGAGAGAGAGAGAGAGAGAGAGAGAGAGAGACAGACAGACAGACAGACAGACAGACAGACAGACAGAGACACAGAGAGGGCGAGAGAGAGACACATAGAGAGGAGACAGACAGAAAGAGACAGACAGAGAGTGAAGAGAGAGAGAGAGACAGAGACAGAGAGAGAGAGAGAGAGAGAGAGAGATTGAGAGAGAGAGACAGAGAGAGATTGAGAGAGAGAGAGAGAGACAGAGAGAGAGAGAGAGAGAGAGAGAGAGAGAGAGAGAAAGAGAGAGAGAGAGAGAGATTGAGAGAAAGAGACAGAGAGAGAGACAGAGAGAGAGAGAGAGAGAGAGAGAGAGAGAGAGCCATTAAATTCTACAACCACCTAAAAGGAAGCGATTCACAAACCTTTCCATAACAAAGCCATCACCTACAGAGAGATGAACCTGGAGAAGAGTCCTCAGCAGCTGGTCCTGGGGCTCTGTTCACAAACACAAACACACCCCTAGAGCCCCAGGACAACAGCACAATTAGACCCAACCAAATCATGAGAAAACAAAAAGATAATTACTTAACACATTGGAAAGAATTAACAAAAAACAGAGCAAACTAGAATGCTATTTGGCCCTACACAGAGAGTACACAGCGGCAGAATACCTGACCACTGTGACTGACCCAAAATTAAGGAAGTGAGCATAGCCTGCTATTGAGAAAGGCCGCTGGGCAGACATGGCTTCCCAAGAGAAGACAGGCTATGTGCTCACTTGCCCACAAAATGAGGTGGAAACTGGAGCTGCACTTCCTAACCTCCTGCCCACGTATGACCATATTAGATAGACATATTTCCAGATCACACAGATCCACACAAAGCACCTCAAAACAAATCCAATTTGAAAAACTCCCATATCTACTGGGTGAAATTCCACAGTGTGCCATCACAGCAGCAATATTTGCACCTGTTGCCACGAGAAAAGGGCAACCAGTGAAGAACAAACACAATTGTAAATACAACCCATATTTATGCTTATTTATTTTATCTTGTGTCCTTTAACTATTTGTATATTGTATATATATATATATATAATATGACATTTGTAATGTCTTTACTGTTTTGAAACTTCTGTATGTGTAATGTTTACTGTTAATTTTAGTTGTTTTTCACTTTATATATTCACTTTGTATGTTGTTTCACTTACTTGCTTTGGCAATGTTAACACATGTTTCCCATGCCAATAAAGCCTTGAATTGAATTGAATTGAATTGGAGAGAGAGAGAGCAAAGAGAGAGAGGACACAGAGAGAGGGCGAGAGAGAGAGACACAGAGAGAGGGTGAGAGAGAGACAGAGAGAGAGAGACAGACAGAGAGAGAGAGAGACACACACACACACACACAGGCACACATGTCCAGGAAACAACAGTCTGGGGAGCAGAGGTTGGAGTGTGTTTTCCAGTCAAAGTTGCAGAGCCATATAGCTTCTATTTACCCTTTCTTTTTCCCTTGCCTGTTCCACCTGTCAAAACAAACAATCATCAGAGAATGATGGATAAGCACAGGAAGTAAATCAAAAAAAAGTGTGTGAAATGAAGGAGTGAAAGAATGACTGGTGGACAGGTGATTCAGGCATCACAAGAGTGTCAACTGCTTCGAGCCCTTTATCAAAGCTTCAGAGGGGCTATCTTTTTGGTTGTGCTTAAGCCTAGGGTTAGTTCTTTTCTGACCACTACCTGACCAGGAAAACTTGTCCTTAGTCATAGCCTGTAGTTATATCCTATAATCCTGTAACTAGGCCCCTATAATACTACAACTAGGGTCTCTATAGTACTGTAACTAGGGTCTCTATAGTACTGTAACTAGGTCTCTATAATACTACAACTAGGGTCCCTATAGTACTGTAACTAGGTCTCTATAAATTGTAACTAGGGTCTCTATAATACTGTAACTAGGATCTCTATAATACTACAACTAGGGTCTCTATACTACTGTAACTAGGCTCCCTATAATACTGCAATTAGGTCTCTATAGTACTGTAACTAGGGTCTCTATAGTACTGTAACTAGGGTCTCTATAATACTGTAATTAGGTCTCTATACTACTGTAACTAGTTCCTTTATAATACTGTAATTAGGGTTCTATAGTACTGTAACTAGGTCTCTATAATACTGTAACTAGGTTCCCTATAATACTGTAATTAGGTCTCTATACTATCTGTAACTAGGCTCCTATAATACTTTGCAATTAGGGTCTTATACTACTGTAACTAGGCTCCCTATAATACTGTAATTAGGTCTCTATAGTACTGTAATTAGGTCCAGAGTTGTTATCATTTCTCGTTAGTCATGTGGTCAGGAGAAACTACTTAAGAGGATGCACGGTGAAGGACGCTGGATGTGATTGGATGTTCCCTTTCTTGGCATGTAATTAAAGTGTGACAGAAACAGTAGATTCCTCGTTTGTCTCCAATGAGGCCCGGGCTGCAGATTAGCACGACGGCGGTTGACGACCGCTTGATGAATGCCGTGGCAATTATCCTCCACAGAGGTGTTCAGCTGTGAAATGATGCCTGCGGTGGTAATTCTCTCACTCACTCGCTTCCTCTCCTGGCTCTTTTTGATCTGTGTATGTGTTTGTTTGTGCCAGAGCTGAGGAGTCTCACACGTTCTGTATTTAGTGACATGTCTACGGAGGTGGGGACGGCTACTTGTTTCTACAACTACAACAATGTGCATGAAAGAGCAGTGTGTCATCAGTTAATGTAATGTAACAATCTATCTGCTGGCTAGTAGGTCTAACAATATGTCATATCTGAAGTAAAGTGATGGATAATGTTTGGCAACACTGGTTCAGTCTCTCTATTGCTCTATAGACAGCAATCCCAGAGAGAAGCAGGGTGGGTCCAGAGGTCCCTCCATCCCAGTGGGGATGTGAACCTATGACCTGTCCCATTATGTGTCCCCGTGCTAGTGCCACTTCAGCCTTTATAGTGAGTGGTAATTCAGTAATAAGGTTCCTTCATCAAAGTCAGCCACTGAAGGCCAGACCCTAGTCTGTCTGATTAACTGGGGAATGTGCCTAGTCAGGACCAAGGCCCAACATGTTAAGAAAGTGTAAACGGCCTGGATGTCCCTGGTTGATGACATCAGAGTTCCATCAAAAGCATTGGCCTATGGACTGCATCAACGCAGAGGCGATACTCCGGGTAGTTTCCCATCGGTACAGATCTAGGATCAGCTTTCTCCCCCAATCCTTACCTTAAAGTGATGCTACAAGTTTTGTATCATTTCTGCCAGTAGCTTTGAATGTAAGTCCCTACAAAATTGTACACAATTGTGTGAACGTCATCCATCCCATATGATATGTTACGAATTACAATTGTACAATATGTTATGAATTTGTAAGTGCTTAAGATCCCGTTCAAATCAAATCAAACTTTATTTGTCACATGCGCCGAATATAACAAGTGTAGACCTACCGTGGAAATGCTTACTTACAAGCTCCTAACCAACAGTGCAGTTCAAGAAGAGTTAAGAAAATATTTTACCAAATAAACTAAAGTAAAAAATAAAAAAAGTAACACAATAACATATCAATAACGAGGGCTATATACAGGGGTACCGGTACCAAGTCAGTGTGCGGGGTACAGGTTAGAGGTCATTTGTACATGTAGGTAGGGGTGAAGTGACTATGCATTGATAATAAACAGCAGTGAGTAGCAGCAGTGTACAAAACAAATGGAGGGTTGGGAGGGTCGATGTAATAGTCCAGTGGCCATGTGATTAGTTGTTCAGCAGTCTTATGGCTTTGGGGTTAGAAGCTGTTCAGCAGTCTTGGTGGCTTTGGGGTTGTGGAAGCTGTTCAGCAGTCTTATGGCTTGGGGGTAGAAGCTGTTCAGCAGTCTTATGGCTTTGGGGCTGTGAAGCTGTTCAGCAGTCTTATGGCTTGGGGTAGTTGTTCAGCAGTCTTATGGCTTGGGGCAGGTTGTTCAGCAGTCTTATGGTCAGGGTAGAAGTTGTTCAGCAGTCTTATGGCTTGGGGGTAGAAGCTGTTCAGCAGTCTTATGGCTTGGGGCAGGCTGTTCAGCAGTCTGGCAGCTTGGGGGTAGAAGCTGTTCAGCAGTCTTATGGCTTGGGGGTAGAAGTTGTTCAGCAGTCTTATGGCTTGGGGGTAGAAGCTGTTCAGCAGTCTTATGGCTTTGGGGTTAGAAGCTGTTCAGCAGTCTTATGGCTTGGGGGTAGAAGTTGTTCAGCAGTCTTATGGCTTGGGGGTAGAAGCTGTTCAGCAGTCTTATGGCTTGGGGGTAGAAGTTGTTCAGCAGTCTTATGGCTTGGGGGTAGAAGCTGTTCAGCAGTCTTATGGCTTGGGGGTAGAAGCTGTTCAGCAGTCTTATGGCTTGGGGGTAGAAGCTGTTCAGCAGTCTTATGGCTTGGGGATAGAAGCTGTTCAGCAGTCTTATGGCTTGGGGGTAGAAGCTGTTCAGCAGTCTTATGGCTTTGGGGTTAGAAGCTGTTCAGCAGTCTTATGGCTTGGGGGTAGAAGCTGTTCAGCAGTCTTATGGCTTGGGGGTAGAAGCTGTTCAGCAGTCTTATGGCTTGGGGGTT
>NW_025748800.1:0-30716 GCF_021184085.1 Oncorhynchus gorbuscha
GTGTGTGTGCGTGAGAGAAAGAGATTATGTGTGTGTGTGACAGAGAGTATGTGTGTGTGAGTGTGTGAGTGTGTGTGTGTGTGTGCGTATGGAGGATGAGGGCTGGCAGTATTCATTATCACCAGGGGTGTCTTTGAAGAGGGGGGAGTAAAGGAAAGGGATAGTTTGTCAGCAGGTGGCCTCAAGGTTAGCACATGCGCGCACACACACACACACACACACTCTCTCTGTCACGAACACACACACACACACACACACACACACACACACACACACACACACACACACACACACACACACACACACACACACACACACACACACACACACACACACACACACACACACACACACACACACACACACACACACACACACACAGGTGCCGTCAGCTACACTAGATCACCACAAGTATGTGGATACCTGCTAGTTAAACATCTCATTCCAAAATAATGGGCATTAATATGGAGTTGGTCCCCCTTTGCTGCTATAATAGCCTTTACTCTTCTGGGAAGGCTTTCCACTAGATGTTGGAGCATTGCTACAGGGACTTTCATTCAGCCACAAGAGCATTAGTGAGGTTGGGTGATTAGGCCTGGCTTGCAGTCGGAGTTCCAATTCATCCTAAAGGTGTTCAATGGGGTTGAGGTCAGGGCTCTTTGCAGGCCAGTCATGTTCTTCCACACCGATCTCGACAAACCATTTCTGTATGGATCTTGCTTAGTGCACGGGGGCATTGTCATGCTGAAACAGGACTTCCACAAACTGTTGCCACAAAGTTGGAAACACAGAATCGTCTAGAATGTCATTGTATGCTGTTGTCACGTTCTGACCTTAGTTCTTTGGTTATGTCTTTGTTTAGTATGGTCAGGACGTGAGTTGGGTGGGTTGTCTTTGTTCCTTTTTCTATGATTTGTGATTTCTGTGTTTGGCCTGGTATGGTTCTCAATCAGAGGCAGCTGTTTATCGTTATCCCTGATTGAGAACCATACTTAGGTAGCCTGGTTTCACTTTTGAGTTGTGGGTGATTGTTTTCCGTGTCAGTGTTTGTGCCACACGGGACTGTTTCGTTTGTTTCGTTCTTTCACTTTGTTATTTTGTAGTTTAGTGTTCTTGCAAATAAAGTACGTTATGGACACTTACCACGCTGCGAATTGGTCCAAACTCTCTTACTCCTCGTCAGAAGAAGAGGACGAGCGTTACAGCTGTAGTGTTAAGATTTCCCTTCACTGGAACTAAGGGGCCTAGTCCGAACCATGAAAAACAACCCCAGACCATTATTCCTCCTCCAGCAAATTTTACAGTTGGCACTATGCATTGGGGGCAGGTAGCGTTCTCCTGTCATACGCCAAACCCAGATTTGTCCGTCGGACTGCCAGATGGTGAAGCATGATTCATCACGCCAGAGAATGCGTTTCCACTGCTCCAGAGTCCAATGGCAGCGAGCTTTACAACACTCCAGCCGACGCTTGGCATTGAGCATGGTGATCTTAGGCTTGTGTGCGGCTGCTCGGCCACGGAAACCCATTTCATGAAGCTCCCGAGGAACAGTTCTTGTGCTGAAGTTGCTTCCAGAGGCAGTTTGGAACTTGGTGTTGCAACCGAGGACAGACGATTTTTACGAGCTAGGCGCTTCAGCACTCGGCGGTCAGGTTCTGTGAGCTTGTGTGGCCTACTACTTCGCGGCTGAGCCGTTGTTGCTCCTAGAAGTTTCCACTTTACAATAACACCACTTACAGTTGACATGGGCAGCTCTAGCAGGGCAGAATTTGGACTAACTAACTTGTTGGGAAGGTGGCATCCTATGACGGTGCCACGTTGAAAGTCACTGACCTCTTCAGTAAGGCCATTCTACTGCCAATGTTTGTCTATGGAGATTGCACGGCGGTGTGCTCGATTTAATACACCCGTCAGCAACGGGTGTGGCTGAAATAGACAAATCCACTAATTTGAAGGGGTGTCCACATATTGTTGTATATATAGTGTATATTAGTATATTAGTGGCCCTGGTATACCTACTTTAACAATGGGGGAAGGAGGCCTATTTTCTTGTCATTCTAAGGTCAAGATAGATACATGATTCAAACCCAGTCCTCTTAAAGCGGATCTTAAAGCAGCTGGCTGTATATTATTCCTTTTGTGGGGGATCCTATTTCTACCCGAAGCCACGTCTTCCCTTAATGGACAGGAAGGATGCTTCTCCTACCCATCTGAATCGGTACTTAAGGACACCGCAAGGCCGCACTCCATTCTACATTCAGCTCCACTACTATAAATTGGAATGACATCCATGAATGACATGAATTGTATGGTATCCAAGAGGAATTCACATGAAAGCACAGTGCCATTCCAATTCATGTTCTAACCAGGGAGCAGATAGCGAAGAAGAAAAAACATAGCAACTGAGGCTCTTCTGGGCCCCTATTCATTAAGCGTCTTAGAGTAGGAATTTCATATCAAACGGAATAAGACTATATGGACAGGGGGGACCTGATCCTAGATCAGAACTCCTGCTACTATGAGATACTTTGTGTATACAGGCCCAAAACCTGGGTGAACAGACAGCTAGTTCCAGTCCTGCAGGCTGACAGTACTGTACCGTAACTCAGGGAGGTGATACAGCTCGTTCCAGTCCTGCAGGCTGACAGTACTGTACCGTAACTCAGGGAGGTGATACAGCTCGTTCCAGTCCTGCAGGCTGACAGTACTGTACCGTAACTCAGGGAGGTGATACAGCTCGTTCCAGTCCTGCAGGCTGACAGTACTGTACCGTAACTCAGGGAGGTGATACAGCTAGTTCCAGTCCTGCAGGCTGACAGTACTGTACCGTAACTCAGGGAGGTGATACAGCTAGTTCCAGTCCTGCAGGCTGACAGTACTGTACCATAACTCAGGGAGGTGATACAGCTCGTTCCAGTCCTGCAGGCTGACAGTACTGTACCATAACTCAGGGAGGTGATATAGCTAGTTCCAGTTCCGCAGGCTGACAGTACTGTACCGTAACTCAGGGAGGTGATATAGCTAGTTCCAGTCCCGCAAGCTGACAGTACTGTACCGTAACTCAGGGAGGTGATATAGCTAGTTCCAGTCCCGCAGGCTGACAGTACTGTACCGTAACTCAGGGAGGTGATATAGCTAGTTCCAGTCCTGCAGGCTGACAGTACTGTACCGTAACTCAGGGAGGTGATACAGCTAGTTCCAGTCCTGCAGGCTGACAGTACTGTACCGTAACTCAGGGAGGTGATACAGCTAGTTCCAGTCCTGCAGGCTGACAGTACTGTACCGTAACTCAGGGAGGTGATACAGCTTGTAGCAGTCCTTGATATAAACCGTTTGATCCTTCCCAGAACCTTCCCAGTCTGCCTCATTTTAGAATCACCTACAATTAGGATGTTGCTGTTTCTGCAGACGTGCTGACAGACAGACAACCACTGGGTGATACACACGTAGTATGCTATCCACGCGCGCACGCACGCACGCACGCACGCACGCACGCACGCACGCACACACACCATTACTGCATCAGCAGTAATTAGGATTAAGGATTACTACATGGCAGGCAAGAGATGAACAGGCTTTAATGAACTATGTGGAGACATGCAAGTAAACAGCGGTAGACAAGCCCCATGATGACACTATCTCTGGGGAGAACAGCCCCCCCTTCTGCTAGGCTGCCCTCCTGGCTGCTGCTGCAAGACGAAGGAGCTGTGCTGAATCAGCGCTTTCTGCTAAGCTCTGCCAGCGCACCTCCATACGTTTACTCAGGCACACTAACACACACACACACCGCCAGAGATCACATACACACAATTGCTCACATGCAATATAATAAGATACACGCCATCAACTAAGAACAACCAACTTCACACACACACAGACACACAAACACGCACAAACTCATTATGAGCTGGGTACACATAGGGTTGTTACGGTGACTGTATTACCGCCACACCGACGGTCACTAGTCATGATGGCAGTCAAATTCCATGTGACCATTTATTCACGGTAATTTGTTTTCTTCAAGCTCTGATGCTGCTGCTGGTCATTAGTAGCCTACCACACTTGCTAACTGACTGCTAATCAGCACTGTACTGGCGCTCTAATCACACTTACATCAGTGCAAATGTAAGCAAAAATCAAATCAAACACTTCATGAGAGCCCATGAGTTCATGTTGCACAACATTTCTGTAGGCTATGTAATTGTGTGAGAAAACAGAGTGATGGCCTCTATTAAAAAGAGGAGGATCCCACCAGCTTTCTATAGTCTAGACCTACTATATTTATTTCTCAACCTTCCTATTATTAAGCACATTGCTTCTCTGTAAAACAGGAGTATAGCCTACCTGGCTGGCATGAAAAGGAACCATAGGAAAAGCATCCTCCATTCGCTATTTAAGTCCAAAGATGACATGTCTTTTTCTCCAACTGCCCCTGTTTCGATACAGGTGCAGGAAAATGGTCCATTCTAAATCAAAACCAATTTTACACATATATTATTTAATCAAGATTACATCAAGAATAGTTTGATGGGTGACAATGTTAGCCTATCACACTTTTTTGCAAACTTTTCAAATCAAAGTCGTAGTCTATCCCATAGGCCTATATATTTTGATAAGGTTTGTATCACAACTAAAGTGGCCAAATAACTTCTTAAAATGAAGCACATTAATCCACTTTACAAGGGGTGCAGAGACTAACTGGCATGCATAAGCAGGGGGATAGAGCCTCACTGGAATACATAAGCAGGGGGATAGAGCCTCACTGGAATACATAAGCAGGGGGATAGAGACTAACTGGAATACATAAGCAGGGGGATAGAGACTAACTGGAATACATAAGCAGGGGGATAGAGACTAACTGGAATACATAAGCAGGGGGATAGAGACTAACTGGAATACATAAGCAGGGGGATAGAGACTAACTGGAATACATAAGCAGGGGGATAGAGACTAACTGGAATACATAAGCAGGGGGATAGAGACTAACTGGAATACATAAGCAGGGGGATAGAGACTAACTGGAATACATAAGCAGGGGGATAGAGACTAACTGGAATACATAAGCAGGGGGATAGAGACTAACTGGAATACATAAGCAGGGGGATAGAGACTAACTGGAATACATAAGCAGGGGGATAGAGACTAACTGGAATACATAAGCAGGGGGATAGAGACTAACTGGAATACATAAGCAGGGGGATAGAGACTAACTGGAATACATAAGCAGGGGGATAGAGACTAACTGGCATACATAAGCAGGGGGATAGAGACTAACTGGAATACATAAGCAGGGGGATAGAGCCTCACTGGAATACATAAGCAGGGGTGCAGAGACTAACTGGAATACATAAGCAGGGGGATAGAGCCTCACTGGAATACATAAGCAGGGGTGCAGAGACTAACTGGAATACATAAGCAGGGGGATAGAGACTAACTGGAATACATAAGCAGGGGGATAGAGACTAACTGGAATACATAAGCAGGGGGATAGAGACTAACTGGCATACATAAGCAGGGGGATAGAGACTAACTGGAATACATAAGCAGGGGGATAGAGACTAACTGGAATACATAAGCAGGGGGATAGAGCCTCACTGGAATACATAAGCAGGGGTGCAGAGACTAACTGGAATACATAAGCAGGGGGATAGAGACTAACTGGAATACATAAGCAGGGGGATAGAGACTAACTGGCATACATAAGCAGGGGGATAGAGACTAACTGGAATACATAAGCAGGGGGATAGAGCCTCACTGGAATACATAAGCAGGGGATAGAGACTAACTGGAATACATAAGCAGGGGGATAGAGACTAACTGGAATACATAAGCAGGGGATAGAGACTAACTGGAATACATAAGCAGGGGGATAGAGCCTCACTGGAATACATAAGCAGGGGGATAGAGACTAACTGGAATACATAAGCAGGGGGATAGAGACTAACTGGAATACATAAGCAGGGGGATAGAGCCTCACTGGAATACATAAGCAGGGGGATAGAGACTAACTGGAATACATAAGCAGGGGGATAGAGACTAACTGGAATACATAAGCAGGGGGATAGAGACTAACTGGAATACATAAGCAGGGGATAGAGACTAACTGGAATACATAAGCAGGGGGATAGAGACTAACTGGAATACATAAGCAGGGGATAGAGACTAACTGGAATACATAAGCAGGGGGATAGAGACTAACTGGAATACATAAGCAGGGGATAGAGACTAACTGGAATACATAAGCAGGGGATAGAGCCTCACTGGAATACATAAGCAGGGGGATAGAGCCTAACTGGAATACATAAGCAGGGGGATAGAGACTAACTGGAATACATAAGCAGGGGGATAGAGACTAACTGGAATACATAAGCAGGGGGATAGAGCCTAACTGGAATACATAAGCAGGGGGATAGAGACTAACTGGAATACATAAGCAGGGGGATAGAGACTAACTGGAATACATAAGCAGGGGATAGAGACTAACTGGAATACATAAGCAGGGGGATAGAGACTAACTGGAATACATAAGCAGGGGGATAGAGCCTAACTGGAATACATAAGCAGGGGGATAGAGCCTAACTGGAATACATAAGCAGGGGGATAGAGACTAACTGGAATACATAAGCAGGGGGATAGAGACTAACTGGAATACATAAGCAGGGGGATAGAGCCTAACTGGAATACATAAGCAGGGGATAGAGCCTAACTGGAATACATAAGCAGGGGGATAGAGACTAACTGGAATACATAAGCAGGGGGATAGAGCCTAACTGGAATACATAAGCAGGGGGATAGAGACTAACTGGAATACATAAGCAGGGGGATAGAGACTAACTGGAATACATAAGCAGGGGGATAGAGACTAACTGGAATACATAAGCAGGGGGATAGAGACTAACTGGAATACATAAGCAGGGGGATAGAGCCTAACTGGAATACATAAGCAGGGGGATAGAGACTAACTGGAATACATAAGCAGGGGGATAGAGACTAACTGGAATACATAAGCAGGGGGATAGAGACTAACTGGAATACATAAGCAGGGGGATAGAGCCTAACTGGAATACATAAGCAGGGGGATAGAGCCTAACTGGAATACATAAGCAGGGGGATAGAGCCTAACTGGAATACATAAGCAGGGGATAGAGCCTAACTGGAATACATAAGCAGGGGGATAGAGCCTAACTGGAATACATAAGCAGGGGGATAGAGACTAACTGGAATACATAAGCAGGGGGATAGAGCCTAACTGGAATACATAAGCAGGGGGATAGAGCCTAACTGGAATACATAAGCAGGGGGATAGAGCCTAACTGGAATACATAAGCAGGGGGATAGAGCCTAACTGGAATACATAAGCAGGGGATAGAGACTAACTGGAATACATAAGCAGGGGATAGAGCCTAACTGGAATACATAAGCAGGGGGATAGAGCCTAACTGGAATACATAAGCAGGGGGATAGAGCCTAACTGGAATACATAAGCAGGGGATAGAGACTAACTGGAATACATAAGCAGGGGGATAGAGCCTAACTGGAATACATAAGCAGGGGGATAGAGCCTAACTGGAATACATAAGCAGGGGGATAGAGACTAACTGGAATACATAAGCAGGGGTGCAGAGACTAACTGGAATACATAAGCAGGGGGATAGAGCCTCACTGGAATACATAAGCAGGGGGATAGAGACTAACTGGAATACATAAGCAGGGGGATAGAGCCTAACTGGAATACATAAGCAGGGGGATAGAGACTAACTGGAATACATAAGCAGGGGATAGAGCCTCACTGGAATACATAAGCAGGGGGATAGAGACTAACTGGAATACATAAGCAGGGGGATAGAGCCTCACTGGAATACATAAGCAGGGGGATAGAGCCTCACTGGAATACATAAGCAGGGGGATAGAGACTAACTGGAATACATAAGCAGGGGGATAGAGACTAACTGGAATACATAAGCAGGGGGATAGAGACTAACTGGAATACATAAGCAGGGGATAGAGACTAACTGGAATACATAAGCAGGGGGATAGAGACTAACTGGAATACATAAGCAGGGGGATAGAGACTAACTGGAATACATAAGCAGGGGGATAGAGACTAACTGGAATACATAAGCAGGGGGATAGAGACTAACTGGAATACATAAGCAGGGGGATAGAGACTAACTGGAATACATAAGCAGGGGGATAGAGACTAACTGGAATACATAAGCAGGGGGATAGAGACTAACTGGAATACATAAGCAGGGGGATAGAGACTAACTGGAATACATAAGCAGGGGGATAGAGACTAACTGGAATACATAAGCAGGGGGATAGAGACTAACTGGAATACATAAGCAGGGGTGCAGAGACTAACTGGAATACATAAGCAGGGGTGCAGAGACTAACTGGAATACATAAGCAGGGGTGCAGAGACTAACTGGAATACATAAGCAGGGGGATAGAGACTAACTGGAATACATAAGCAGGGGTGCAGAGACTAACTGGAATACATAAGCAGGGGGATAGAGACTAACTGGAATACATAAGCAGGGGTGCAGAGACTAACTGGAATACATAAGCAGGGGGATAGAGACTAACTGGAATACATAAGCAGGGGGATAGAGACTAACTGGAATACATAAGCAGGGGGATAGAGACTAACTGGAATACATAAGCAGGGGGATAGAGACTAACTGGAATACATAAGCAGGGGGATAGAGACTAACTGGAATACATAAGCAGGGGGATAGAGACTAACTGGAATACATAAGCAGGGGATAGAGACTAACTGGAATACATAAGCAGGGGATAGAGACTAACTGGAATACATAAGCAGGGGGATAGAGACTAACTGGAATACATAAGCAGGGGATAGAGACTAACTGGAATACATAAGCAGGGGTGCAGAGACTAACTGGAATACATAAGCAGGGGTGCAGAGACTAACTGGAATACATAAGCAGGGGTGCAGAGACTAACTGGAATACATAAGCAGGGGATAGAGACTAACTGGAATACATAAGCAGGGGTGCAGAGACTAACTGGAATACATAAGCAGGGGGATAGAGACTAACTGGAATACATAAGCAGGGGTGCAGAGACTAACTGGAATACATAAGCAGGGGGATAGAGACTAACTGGAATACATAAGCAGGGGGATAGAGACTAACTGGAATACATAAGCAGGGGATAGAGACTAACTGGAATACATAAGCAGGGGGATAGAGACTAACTGGAATACATAAGCAGGGGGATAGAGACTAACTGGAATACATAAGCAGGGGGATAGAGACTAACTGGAATACATAAGCAGGGGTGCAGAGACTAACTGGAATACATAAGCAGGGGATAGAGACTAACTGGAATACATAAGCAGGGGGATAGAGACTAACTGGAATACATAAGCAGGGGATAGAGACTAACTGGAATACATAAGCAGGGGGATAGAGACTAACTGGAATACATAAGCAGGGGATAGAGACTAACTGGAATACATAAGCAGGGGGATAGAGACTAACTGGAATACATAAGCAGGGGGATAGAGACTAACTGGAATACATAAGCAGGGGGATAGAGACTAACTGGAATACATAAGCAGGGGGATAGAGACTAACTGGAATACATAAGCAGGGGGATAGAGACTAACTGGAATACATAAGCAGGGGTGCAGAGACTAACTGGAATACATAAGCAGGGGGATAGAGACTAACTGGAATACATAAGCAGGGGTGCAGAGACTAACTGGAATACATAAGCAGGGGGATAGAGACTAACTGGAATACATAAGCAGGGGGATAGAGCCTCACTGGAATACATAAGCAGGGGGATAGAGACTAACTGGAATACATAAGCAGGGGATAGAGACTAACTGGAATACATAAGCAGGGGATAGAGACTAACTGGAATACATAAGCAGGGGGATAGAGACTAACTGGAATACATAAGCAGGGGGATAGAGACTAACTGGAATACATAAGCAGGGGGATAGAGACTAACTGGCATACATAAGCAGGGGGATAGAGACTAACTGGAATACATAAGCAGGGGGATAGAGCCTCACTGGAATACATAAGCAGGGGTGCAGAGACTAACTGGAATACATAAGCAGGGGGATAGAGCCTCACTGGAATACATAAGCAGGGGTGCAGAGACTAACTGGAATACATAAGCAGGGGGATAGAGACTAACTGGAATACATAAGCAGGGGGATAGAGACTAACTGGAATACATAAGCAGGGGGATAGAGACTAACTGGCATACATAAGCAGGGGGATAGAGACTAACTGGAATACATAAGCAGGGGGATAGAGACTAACTGGAATACATAAGCAGGGGGATAGAGCCTCACTGGAATACATAAGCAGGGGTGCAGAGACTAACTGGAATACATAAGCAGGGGGATAGAGACTAACTGGAATACATAAGCAGGGGGATAGAGACTAACTGGCATACATAAGCAGGGGGATAGAGACTAACTGGAATACATAAGCAGGGGGATAGAGCCTCACTGGAATACATAAGCAGGGGATAGAGACTAACTGGAATACATAAGCAGGGGATAGAGACTAACTGGAATACATAAGCAGGGGGATAGAGACTAACTGGAATACATAAGCAGGGGGATAGAGCCTCACTGGAATACATAAGCAGGGGGATAGAGACTAACTGGAATACATAAGCAGGGGATAGAGACTAACTGGAATACATAAGCAGGGGATAGAGCCTCACTGGAATACATAAGCAGGGGGATAGAGACTAACTGGAATACATAAGCAGGGGGATAGAGACTAACTGGAATACATAAGCAGGGGGATAGAGACTAACTGGAATACATAAGCAGGGGGATAGAGACTAACTGGAATACATAAGCAGGGGATAGAGACTAACTGGAATACATAAGCAGGGGGATAGAGACTAACTGGAATACATAAGCAGGGGGATAGAGACTAACTGGAATACATAAGCAGGGGGATAGAGACTAACTGGAATACATAAGCAGGGGATAGAGCCTCACTGGAATACATAAGCAGGGGGATAGAGCCTAACTGGAATACATAAGCAGGGGGATAGAGACTAACTGGAATACATAAGCAGGGGGATAGAGACTAACTGGAATACATAAGCAGGGGGATAGAGCCTAACTGGAATACATAAGCAGGGGATAGAGACTAACTGGAATACATAAGCAGGGGGATAGAGACTAACTGGAATACATAAGCAGGGGGATAGAGACTAACTGGAATACATAAGCAGGGGGATAGAGACTAACTGGAATACATAAGCAGGGGGATAGAGCCTAACTGGAATACATAAGCAGGGGGATAGAGCCTAACTGGAATACATAAGCAGGGGGATAGAGACTAACTGGAATACATAAGCAGGGGGATAGAGACTAACTGGAATACATAAGCAGGGGGATAGAGCCTAACTGGAATACATAAGCAGGGGGATAGAGCCTAACTGGAATACATAAGCAGGGGATAGAGACTAACTGGAATACATAAGCAGGGGGATAGAGCCTAACTGGAATACATAAGCAGGGGGATAGAGACTAACTGGAATACATAAGCAGGGGGATAGAGACTAACTGGAATACATAAGCAGGGGGATAGAGACTAACTGGAATACATAAGCAGGGGGATAGAGACTAACTGGAATACATAAGCAGGGGGATAGAGCCTAACTGGAATACATAAGCAGGGGATAGAGACTAACTGGAATACATAAGCAGGGGGATAGAGACTAACTGGAATACATAAGCAGGGGGATAGAGACTAACTGGAATACATAAGCAGGGGATAGAGCCTAACTGGAATACATAAGCAGGGGGATAGAGCCTAACTGGAATACATAAGCAGGGGGATAGAGCCTAACTGGAATACATAAGCAGGGGATAGAGCCTAACTGGAATACATAAGCAGGGGGATAGAGCCTAACTGGAATACATAAGCAGGGGGATAGAGACTAACTGGAATACATAAGCAGGGGGATAGAGCCTAACTGGAATACATAAGCAGGGGGATAGAGCCTAACTGGAATACATAAGCAGGGGATAGAGCCTAACTGGAATACATAAGCAGGGGGATAGAGCCTAACTGGAATACATAAGCAGGGGGATAGAGACTAACTGGAATACATAAGCAGGGGGATAGAGCCTAACTGGAATACATAAGCAGGGGGATAGAGCCTAACTGGAATACATAAGCAGGGGGATAGAGCCTAACTGGAATACATAAGCAGGGGGATAGAGACTAACTGGAATACATAAGCAGGGGGATAGAGCCTAACTGGAATACATAAGCAGGGGGATAGAGCCTAACTGGAATACATAAGCAGGGGGATAGAGACTAACTGGAATACATAAGCAGGGGTGCAGAGACTAACTGGAATACATAAGCAGGGGGATAGAGCCTCACTGGAATACATAAGCAGGGGGATAGAGACTAACTGGAATACATAAGCAGGGGGATAGAGCCTAACTGGAATACATAAGCAGGGGGATAGAGACTAACTGGAATACATAAGCAGGGGGATAGAGCCTCACTGGAATACATAAGCAGGGGGATAGAGACTAACTGGAATACATAAGCAGGGGGATAGAGCCTCACTGGAATACATAAGCAGGGGGATAGAGCCTCACTGGAATACATAAGCAGGGGGATAGAGACTAACTGGAATACATAAGCAGGGGGATAGAGACTAACTGGAATACATAAGCAGGGGGATAGAGACTAACTGGAATACATAAGCAGGGGGATAGAGACTAACTGGAATACATAAGCAGGGGGATAGAGACTAACTGGAATACATAAGCAGGGGGATAGAGACTAACTGGAATACATAAGCAGGGGGATAGAGACTAACTGGAATACATAAGCAGGGGATAGAGACTAACTGGAATACATAAGCAGGGGTGCAGAGACTAACTGGAATACATAAGCAGGGGGATAGAGACTAACTGGAATACATAAGCAGGGGGATAGAGACTAACTGGAATACATAAGCAGGGGGATAGAGACTAACTGGAATACATAAGCAGGGGGATAGAGACTAACTGGAATACATAAGCAGGGGGATAGAGACTAACTGGAATACATAAGCAGGGTGCAGAGACTAACTGGAATACATAAGCAGGGGTGCAGAGACTAACTGGAATACATAAGCAGGGGTGCAGAGACTAACTGGAATACATAAGCAGGGGGATAGAGACTAACTGGAATACATAAGCAGGGGTGCAGAGACTAACTGGAATACATAAGCAGGGGGATAGAGACTAACTGGAATACATAAGCAGGGGTGCAGAGACTAACTGGAATACATAAGCAGGGGGATAGAGACTAACTGGAATACATAAGCAGGGGGATAGAGACTAACTGGAATACATAAGCAGGGGGATAGAGACTAACTGGAATACATAAGCAGGGGATAGAGACTAACTGGAATACATAAGCAGGGGATAGAGACTAACTGGAATACATAAGCAGGGGGATAGAGACTAACTGGAATACATAAGCAGGGGATAGAGACTAACTGGAATACATAAGCAGGGGATAGAGACTAACTGGAATACATAAGCAGGGGATAGAGACTAACTGGAATACATAAGCAGGGGGATAGAGACTAACTGGAATACATAAGCAGGGT
Source organism: Oncorhynchus gorbuscha (assembly GCF_021184085.1). Lineage (NCBI taxonomy): Eukaryota > Metazoa > Chordata > Actinopteri > Salmoniformes > Salmonidae > Oncorhynchus > Oncorhynchus gorbuscha. Next base: position 13,636 of record NW_025748800.1, read on the forward strand.
GCAGAGACTAACTGGAATACATAAGCAGGGGTGCAGAGACTAACTGGAATACATAAGCAGGGGTGCAGAGACTAACTGGAATACATAAGCAGGGGGATAGAGACTAACTGGAATACATAAGCAGGGGTGCAGAGACTAACTGGAATACATAAGCAGGGGGATAGAGACTAACTGGAATACATAAGCAGGGGTGCAGAGACTAACTGGAATACATAAGCAGGGGGATAGAGACTAACTGGAATACATAAGCAGGGGGATAGAGACTAACTGGAATACATAAGCAGGGGGATAGAGCCTAACTGGAATACATAAGCAGGGGGATAGAGACTAACTGGAATACATAAGCAGGGGGATAGAGACTAACTGGAATACATAAGCAGGGGGATAGAGACTAACTGGAATACATAAGCAGGGGTGCAGAGACTAACTGGAATACATAAGCAGGGGGATAGAGACTAACTGGAATACATAAGCAGGGGATAGAGACTAACTGGAATACATAAGCAGGGGGATAGAGACTAACTGGAATACATAAGCAGGGGGATAGAGACTAACTGGAATACATAAGCAGGGGATAGAGACTAACTGGAATACATAAGCAGGGGGATAGAGACTAACTGGAATACATAAGCAGGGGATAGAGACTAACTGGAATACATAAGCAGGGGGATAGAGACTAACTGGAATACATAAGCAGGGGGATAGAGACTAACTGGAATACATAAGCAGGGGGATAGAGACTAACTGGAATACATAAGCAGGGGTGCAGAGACTAACTGGAATACATAAGCAGGGGGATAGAGACTAACTGGAATACATAAGCAGGGGTGCAGAGACTAACTGGAATACATAAGCAGGGGGATAGAGACTAACTGGAATACATAAGCAGGGGGATAGAGACTAACTGGAATACATAAGCAGGGGTGCAGAGACTAACTGGAATACATAAGCAGGGGTGCAGAGACTAACTGGAATACATAAGCAGGGGGATAGAGACTAACTGGAATACATAAGCAGGGGTGCAGAGACTAACTGGAATACATAAGCAGGGGGATAGAGACTAACTGGAATACATAAGCAGGGGGATAGAGACTAACTGGAATACATAAGCAGGGGTGCAGAGACTAACTGGAATACATAAGCAGGGGTGCAGAGACTAACTGGAATACATAAGCAGGGGGATAGAGACTAACTGGAATACATAAGCAGGGGATAGAGACTAACTGGAATACATAAGCAGGGGGATAGAGCCTCACTGGAATACATAAGCAGGGGGATAGAGACTAACTGGAATACATAAGCAGGGGGATAGAGCCTAACTGGAATACATAAGCAGGGGATAGAGACTAACTGGAATACATAAGCAGGGGGATAGAGACTAACTGGAATACATAAGCAGGGGATAGAGACTAACTGGAATACATAAGCAGGGGTGCAGAGACTAACTGGAATACATAAGCAGGGGATAGAGACTAACTGGAATACATAAGCAGGGGTGCAGAGACTAACTGGAATACATAAGCAGGGGGATAGAGACTAACTGGAATACATAAGCAGGGGGATAGAGACTAACTGGAATACATAAGCAGGGGTGCAGAGACTAACTGGAATACATAAGCAGGGGTGCAGAGACTAACTGGAATACATAAGCAGGGGGATAGAGACTAACTGGAATACATAAGCAGGGGTGCAGAGACTAACTGGAATACATAAGCAGGGGGATAGAGACTAACTGGAATACATAAGCAGGGGGATAGAGACTAACTGGAATACATAAGCAGGGGTGCAGAGACTAACTGGAATACATAAGCAGGGGTGCAGAGACTAACTGGAATACATAAGCAGGGGGATAGAGACTAACTGGAATACATAAGCAGGGGGATAGAGACTAACTGGAATACATAAGCAGGGGGATAGAGCCTCACTGGAATACATAAGCAGGGGGATAGAGACTAACTGGAATACATAAGCAGGGGGATAGAGCCTAACTGGAATACATAAGCAGGGGGATAGAGACTAACTGGAATACATAAGCAGGGGTGCAGAGACTAACTGGAATACATAAGCAGGGGGATAGAGACTAACTGGAATACATAAGCAGGGGTGCAGAGACTAACTGGAATACATAAGCAGGGGGATAGAGACTAACTGGAATACATAAGCAGCACGTGAGTTTCAAGTTTGGGGAAGATATTTTCACCATAAAAATGCCCCTTTATAATTGCATTTGTGGTCCCTTTTGTTAACGGTGTTTTCTTATAGCCTACTGCCGTGTGCACATTGCTGCATAATCGTAATTTTTTAATTATGCGCTTATAATCAGCATTTTGAGTTAAACGTTCTGATCAGTTGCGTCAGCCTCATTGCGTAAAACAGGTTTTTTGATGCTAGTGGTTGTATTCATTTGGGATCTATAGCATCCCACAACTGTCCCAGACTATATTTGGAATATTTATTTCTCGCACAGAATAGAATAGGGCAACTGTTGTACTATGGGGGATATTAGATTGACATAGTCTAGTGCTTTTGCTGTTTGTTAGGTCTACTCATCTTGTTGGCTGACGAAAAGTAAATGTGGACAGTTTTTCCAATATCTTCAATATGCACCTCGGAATCGAATAAGGACGCAGGCAGTTGCATCACCAATGTGTCTGTCTTCACTTGTAGCCTGTGAAAAATACCTGATGACGTGACAGAGAGTCATGTGAGTGAGAGGTGCTTCGGAGCAAGCAGCACTCAGGGAGAAGGGAACTGTAATTATTATATTCACCCCAAGGGCACAACAGCCACAGGCCGTAAAAGGTATGATTTTTTTTAGGAGGATTATGGCCACACAAAGGGGATGCAGCCAGGAAATTTGAGGCATTATCAAGTGCTTGTCAAATTGTGACAGATGAAGTGTGTTTAACCTACGCAAAAAACATATAACTTTTCATACACCTTTTTTCAAATCATCATTAGAGTCGCATCATGCAGCCTTAGAATGGATTGAGAATCCAAACATACAGCCCAACACTGGTAGAACAACTAAATTAAGCATACATGAGTACCCAGCCCTAGCGTACACACACACACACACACACACACACACACACACACACACACACACACACACACACACACACACACACACACACACACACACACACACACACACACACACACACACACACACACACACACACACACACACACACACACACACACACACAGCCCCCCTCCTCACACAAACACACACACACAAACTCTCTCATACAAACTCTCAAACACACAAATACACACAAACACACCCACCGGTCTGAGGAACTGTGCAGTCTACTGTGAGCGATGTGTGTGTGTGTGAGTGTGTCTCCGTGTGTTGTTAGAAAGGTGAAATAAACTAGTCCAGTTTTGTCCCTGGCAGCAGAAAGTCTATCCATAGCGCCACGCTGCTAATACACCAATCAATAGCTATTACATTCCCTGTTACACACCTGCAAGCAGGCAGGCATACGCACACACACAAAGAGGCACGCGCACACAAAGACACCTCGGTGCCTACACCTGCGTACCTTACTGCACAGACAGCTGGCACTCATATCACAACCAAAGTGGCGCTGCACAATCTATAAGAAAGCAAAAATAAGTTAGTTTGCGAGAATGTTCTGTCCATCAGATTGATAAAGCTTGTTTTGTCTCTTGCTAACAGAACTTCAGCCCTTCCAGTTTTGTGACCTGTGTGCAGTGATTGTGTTAGCGTATTTCCCTGGGCAGGTTTCTGTAGGCTCTGTATGTCCTAATCCTCTTAACCGCTAGACTACATGCCACCCATCCTCAGCTAGCGTAATCCTGGCTTCTGTTGCATCACAGTGTGCAGGGTTCATCCCACTCGATGAGTATTGTTGATCAGGCCTGTAATGGCGTCTCTAATAGCACTCGACCAACACTCTAATAACACACAACACACAAACACGCGGGTGTGTGCACACACATGGACGGATGCATGCGTTCATATCTGTACGCATACAACCCATATGAACGCATGCATCCGTCCATGTGTGTGCACACACCCGCGTGTTTGTGTGTTGTGTGTTATTAGAGTGTTGGTCGAGTGCTATTAGAGACGCCATTACAGGCCTGATCAACAATACTCATCGAGTGGGATGAACCCTGCACACTGTGATGCAACAGAAGCCAGGATTACGCTAGCTGAGGATGGGTGGCATGTAGTCTAGCGATTAAGAGGATTGGGCCAGTAACCGAAAGATCACTGGCTCGAATCCCTGATCTGCCGATGGGCCCTTGAACAAGGCACTTAACCCTGGATGAAGAGCTTCTGCTAAATTACTGAAATGTAATGTAAAAATAATGACACATATACAGGTAAGGGGGGGGGGGGGGTTCAAGGACACACGGATGGATGGATGGACGTATGCATTCACATACAGTACGTGCAAAGGCACACACACACACACACACACACACACACACACACACACACACACACACACACACACACACACACACACACACACACACACACACACACACACACACACACACACACACACACACACACACACACACACACACACACACACACACACACACACAGGGAACAGATCCAGGGGTGGGAGGAGGGAAGATATCAGCTCTACCCTCGTCTTCTCTACTCATTTCCTCTCCTCCACCTCTTCGCTATATCTCTCTCTCCCTATCTCTTGGTCTTTGCAGCGTCAGGTTATTATTCGCATTGCAGATGGAACTGTGACTGACGGAGAATGATCATATTCTATATTCTATCTGCTCACCATTCCCTGGGTTACAGCCAGTGGTGGAGAAAGTACCCGATTGTCATACTAGAGTAAAAGTAAAGATACCTTAATAGAAAATGACTCAAGTAAAAGTCAACCAGTAAAATACTAATTGAGTAAAAGTCGAAAAGTATTTGGTTTTGAACATACTTAAGTATCAAAAGTAAATATAATTGCAAAAATATACTCAAGTATCAAAAGTAAAAGTAAAAATAATTTCACATTTCTTATACTAAGCAAAGCAGACAGCAATTCTTTTTTGTTATACATTTTTTAATGGATAGCCAGGGGCACACTCCAACACAGACATGATTTACAAACAAAGCATTTGTGTTTAGTGAGTCTGCCAGATCAGAGGCAGTAGGGATGACCAGGGATGTTCTCTTGATAAGTGAGAACATAAGTATGTGACCTGTCCAGGAAAACCTTGGGGAACTAGTTACTGTATGTATGGCCTAGGCATGTCCATGGAGTTGATTGGATGGCACAATGTTATTCTCACTACATTACTCATGTCACACTGGAGAGAAATAATGGCATGATGCATTGCCATTGCTGAATGCATTGCAGACCATATAGAAGGTGCCTAAAGGTATCAATTCCCCTCTTCCCAAAGGAGAAGTAAGAAAATGTGCGTCTGTTGGATATGGGAGTTACATTGAGTTGACAGGCTCAACTGGTTACATTGCATGAATAGCAATATAGATTCATGTCTACTGAACGAATATATACATGTAAAGTGTTGGTCCCGTGTTGCATGAGCTGAATAAAAAGGTCCCAGACATTTTCCATCCGCACAAAAAGTGTATCTCTCTTAAATGATGTGCGCACATTTCTTTACATCCCTGTTAGTGAGCATTTATCCTTTGCCAAGATGATCCATCCACCTGACAGGTGTGGGATATGAAGAAGCTGATTAAACAGCATGCTCATTACACTCTAAAATGTGCCGTTTTGTCACACAACACAATGACACAGATGTCTCAAGTTGTGAGGGAGCGTTGCAATTGGCATGCTGACAGCAGGAATGTCCACCAGCGCTGTTGCCAGAGAATGTAATGTTCATTTATCTACCATAAGCCGCCTCCAACGTCATTTTACAGAAATTGGTAGTAGGTCCAACCGGCCTCACAACCATGCCAGCCCAGGACTTCCACATCCGGCTGAGTCCAGCCACCCGGACATCTGATGAAACAGGAACATTTCTGCCTGTAATAAAGCGCTTTTAAAAATTCTGATTGGCTGGGCCTGGCTCCCAATTGGGTGGGCCTATGCCCTCCCAGGCCCACCCATGGCTACGGCCCAGCCCAGTCTTGGGAAATCCATCGATTAGGTCCTATTGAAATGATTTAAATTGACAGATTTCCTTTTAAGAACTGTTGCGTTTATTCTTTTGTTCAATGTAGATTCTGCCTGCCTGCCTGCCTGCCTGCCTGCCTGCCTGCCTGCCTGCCTGCCTGCCTGCCTCTCTCTCTCTCTCTCTCTCTCTCTCTCTCTCTCTCTCTCTCTCTCTCTCTCACTCACTCACTCACTCACTCACCACTCACTCACTCACCACCACCACCACTCACCACTCACTCACTCACTCACTCACTCACTCGATGTCTGCATGGACCACAACCAACTCCAGCTACAACGAAAGAATGACACGCAGCAAAATAGAACAGACATTATTTAATGAGCCCTATCTCTCCCTTACCTTGGGGGCGAACGAGCATGCAGCGCATTGGTTATTACCTCTAATAGCCGGGAAGAGGACTAGACTGCCGTCGGGCTGCTCCTCTGAAAGGGCTATTCATTTGGCTAGACAATTAGCCTATGAGCCCTAATGGACCCGCAGTGGCACATTAGGCCCAACGACCCACCAAGAATAGAAAGGATTAAAAGGCGGATGGTCTCCTTTTCAATGTGCACGTGCAGGCTTCTTAAAAGACAAGCCGAGCTCTCGATGTCTCTGCCTGCCCCAAGCCCAGTCTCCTCCAATATGTCTGTGCACCTACGTTTGATTGCGGAACAGAGAAGCAAGATACGAGGTTTTTAGTTGTTTTGTGTGGAGCACTTCAAAGATAGCCTTTTCTGGACAAGTAATACTTTTGCAAGAGAAATACAGCTTTAAAGTCTTCAAATGGAACGTAGACCCCAGTTCTGGAATACCTTGGGAGGCAAGAGCTGGAATGTAGGCAATACCAACTATGATTGCCTTGTTTTTACGATTGTTGAAAGCCGTGTTATTATGTGTTTTGTCTTCCACTGCCAGCTGCTATGACGACCGACCGAGTGCAGTAGGAGTCGCTAATATGACGCAACTTTATGACTACGTAACGTTATGACTATAACTGACGTTCCAGTGGCACAGTTCTACCATGGGGCATAGAGAAAATACTATTATACACATTTTGCCATGAGGCTGAGAGAAAATGGAGCTGTTTTAGAGCTACTTTCCTGCTACTCTCCACAGTCTGACCCCCCCCCCCAAAAAAAAAAATATAATGTCTTATGATATGTTCATATGTTATCTGGGGGCCCAACCCCCAAACCCTCCCAAAATACACACCTGCACACGGGCAGGTATATACGCACACGCACCAGTATTTTTTAAATAAAAATAATTATAATAATGCAGTATATATTTAAGTGATAATGCTCGAGAAGCCGGTGTTTGGAGGATATATTGGCACGGTGTTGTTAGGCCCGAGATGAACTCATCCCAAACCGTCTAAATTGGGTAGAGGTCGGGTGATTGTGGAGGCCATCTGATGCAGTACTCCATCTCTCTACTTGGTCAAATTGCCCTTACACAGCCTGGAGGTGTATTATGGGTCATTGTCATGTTGAAAAACAAATGGTAGTCCCAAGAAGTGCAAACCAGATGCAGAATGCTGTGGTAGCCGTGTTGGTTAAGTGTGCCTTGAATTCGAAATAAATCACTGACAGTGTCACCAGCAAAGCACCCCCACACCATCACACCTCCTCCTCCATGCTTCACGGTGGGAAATACACATGCAGAGATAATCCGTTCACCTACACTGTGTCTTACAAAGACACAGCGGTTGGAACTAAAAATCTCAAATTTGGACTCATCAGACCAACGGACAGATTTCCACATGTCTAATGTTCATTGCTTGTGTTTCTTGGCCCAAGCAATTCTCTTCTTTTCACTGGGGTCCTTTAGTAGTGGTTTCTTTGCAACAATTTGGCCACGAAGGCCTGTTTCACACAGTTGATGTTGAAATGCGTCTGTTACTTAAACTCTGTGAAGCATTTATTTGGGCTGCAATTTCTGAGGTGCAGTAAACTCTAATGAACTTATCCTCTGGGTCTTCCTTTCCTGTGGCGGTCCTCATGAGAGCTAGCTTGCAGGGTTTTTGCGACCGCACTTTCTTGAAATTCTCCGGGTTTGCCTGACCATCATGTCTTAATTAACGTAATGATGGACTGTCGTTTCTCTTTGCTTATTTGAGCTGTTCTTGCCATAATATGGACTTAGTCTTTTACCAAATAGGGCTATCGTTTGTATACCAACCCTACCTTGTCACAACACAACTGATTGGCTCAAATGCATTAAGAAGGAAAAAAAATTCACAATATAACTTTTAACAAGGCACACCTGTTAACCTGTATATTTAAATGCATTCCAGGTGAAGCTAGTTGAGAGAATTCCAAGAGTGTGCAAAGCTGTCATCAAGGCAAAGGGTGGCTACTTTGAAGAATCTCAAATATGAAACATACTGTATTTTGATTTGTTTAACCCACACAATTCCATATATGTTTTTTCATAGTTTTGATGTCTTCACTATTATTCTACAATATAGAAAATAGTCAAAATAAAGAAAAACCACTGAATAAGTAGGTGTTTCTAAACGTTTGACTGGTACTGTATATGCCTTCATCGCTCCCCCTCCTCCAAAAAACGATAGCACACTCAGGAGGCTCAGACTTAGAGTGCACTGCTTAGACCACTGCACCACAGCAGTTCACAATGTTCTAGCAAGCAAGAAGAGGACCTGATGGAAACAGCTCATTGTTTTAATTATTTTGTTTTAAGTCTTCCCCAAACCATAGCCTTAACCTGAACCACCTCCCGAATGAATACCTAACCTGAACCACCTCCCGAATGTATACCTAACCTGAACCACCTCCCGAATGAATACCTAACCTGAACCACCTCCCGAATGAATACCTAACCTGAACCACCTCCCGAATGAATACCTAACCTGAACCACCTCCCGAATGTATACCTAACCTGAACCACCTCCCGAATGTATACCTAACCTGAACCACCTCCCGAATGAATACCTAACCTGAACCACCTCCCGAATGAATACCTAACCTGAACCACCTCCCGAATGTATACCTAACCTGAACCACCTCCCGAATGTATACCTAACCTGAACCACCTCCCGAATGTATACCTAACCTGAACCACCTCCCGAATGAATACCTAACCTGAACCACCTCCCGAATGAATACCTAACCTGAACCACCTCCCGAATGAATACCTAACCTGAACCACCCCCCGAATTAATACCTAAACTTAGGCCTACCTTTCCACCCCAGGCAGAGTAAGCCTACCTTTCCACCCCAGACAGAGTAAGCCCACCTTTCCACCCCAGACAGAGTAAGCCCACCTTTCCACCCCAGACAGTAAGCCTACCTTTCCACCCCAGAAAGAGTAGGACTACCTTTCCACCCCAGACAGAGTAGGCCTACATTTCCACCCCAGACAGAGTAAGCCTACATTTCCACCCCAGACAGAGTAGGCCTACATTTCCACCCCAGACAGAGTAAGCCTACATTTCCACCCCAGACAGAGTAGGCCTACATTTCCACCCCAGACAGAGTAAGCTTACCTTTCCACCCCAGACAGAGTAGGCCTACATTTCCACCCCAGACAGAGTAAGCCTACCTTTCCACCCCAGACAGAGTAGGCCTACCTCTCCACCCCGGACAGAGTAGGCCTACCTTTCCACCCCAGACAGAGTAAGCCTACCTTTCCACCCCAGACAGAGTAAGCCTACATTTCCACCCCAGACAGAGTAGGACTACCTTTCCACCCCAGACAGAGTAAGCCTACCTTTCCACCCCAGACAGAGTAGGACCTACCTTTCCACCCCAGACAGAGTAGGCCTAACTTTCCACCCCAGGCAGAGTAAGCCTACCTTTCCACCCCAGACAGAGTAGGCCTACCTTTCCACCCCAGACAGAGTAAGCCTACCTTTCCACCCCAGACAGAGTAGGCCTACATTTCCACCCCAGGCAGAGTAAGCCTACCTTTCCACCCTAGACAGAGTAGGTCTACCTTTCCACCCCAGGCAGAGTAAGCCTACCTTTCCACCCCAGGCAGAGTAAGCCTACCTTTCCACCCCAGGCAGAGTAAGCCTACCTTTCCACCCCAGGCAGAGTAAGCCTACCTTTCCACCCCAGACAGAGTAAGCCTACCTTTCCACCCCAGACAGAGTAAGCCTACCTTTCCACCCCAGACAGAGTAAGCCTACCTTTCCACCCCAGACAAATAAATTAAACAATGATATCCCCATATGCATCGGAGTCACGTCTTTCTTGGGTATTTTACAGCTGGTTTCTAGCATAAAGTACCAAATCGCTGTTATTGATCACTTTATATAATCGGACCCTTGTTTTCTTTCAAATCTGAAGCTAACAAGGGGTAGGCCTGTGCTTTTTGTCCAGTTTCATTAGTTAAAGATAGGCCTGTGGCATACCCTCTCACACCCCCTCAATTCGAGTCTTGGTTTTAACTTAACAGCCATTCACTGACACGGAGGTAGGCTATTTTAAGATTGCATGGTGGGTGGAGGAATTGACCAAGACATCTATGGATATAGCAGCCTATAGACAGATTTCGCCTGTCAAACAGGTATGCCTACCTCTTATTTCTTAAATAGGAAGAAATAGGCTCCAACACAAAGCCCTCTTGTTGTCAGTCTAATTCAAATGAAGAAATGAATTATGCCTCTTTGAATACGCCCACATTCAGCACCAAGAGCAGAGGCTATTTCTGACTGATTGTGCTGCGGCCGCTGCTTCAAGCTTCAGCACCAGAATATACGTTACGCGAATCTGGCTTATTGGGAGGTCAATAACTCGGATAAATACATCATGGGCAAGAAACATATTGTTTTTAAACAACATCTACTATAGTAGTAGCACGCTATCAAAGTTGACCTCCGCTCCTCCTCATCTTTGTGACTTCCTTCTTAAACTGAACAGAACATAGGCTAGTAGGCTAGTCTGCGCGCAATATATATATTTTTGGGACTACTGTAGGCCTAATCCCAAAATATTTTTGATAGAAGCCTTTGACTCTCCTCCTGAAAAGCCACTGCACAGCCATTGGTTAGGGAGCACACAGAAACGTTTCTGATCAGCAAGAGCAGAGCAGGCCCCGCGCTCAGGGTTGGAATACCCATTGCAGTGTGTAATGCAGCCGAGTTGTATTTACACCATGCCAGCAGCTATTTAAGAAATGTAACTTTACTCGGTGCTTCTCCCAGCATGCACTTCATAGCATATAGCCTATAAGCTATGGATCATTTGATTGAGACCCCACTAAATAGACTATAAGTGCACTTGATAGTGCACGCCCAGCGAAGAATCGGGGATGAGTGGCGGCACTGAGAAATATTAAAATGTCATCCATTTCACATTACTTGACCCTCTCCAGGAGTAGTTAAAAAAAAATAAAAAATCTTCCCCAGAAATTGAAAAGCCATGACCCTCCCCCCATTTTGCTCCATATAACCAATCTGTAAATTTAGATCCACCAGTAACCAGGCAGAATGAATGGGTCAAAAATAATACAGCAAATTCTGAAGTAATACTATGAGATCAGGTTGAAGCAAGACATTTGATCTGAACAAAGACCCAAATCCATCCCGCAACTCACCGAGGTACAGTCCTCCGGGAGAAGTAAGTCACTATTGGAAACACCAAGCAGCCGGTGACAAGCTCATAAAAACTGGTTCAAGCAAGGTCAGCCTGAGCATGCACCAAACCGAGACATATAAGACAATACACTTTGGTATCTTTTGGTCTTGTATTGTAATGTTTTTAAAATGGTATAAACTGCTGCTCTTAGGAAGAGTAGCTACGGCTTTGGCAGCAGCTAACGGGGATCCATAATAAATACAAATTCAACTGAGGTGCAACCGCAAACCTGAATCCGGCTCGTTAGCGACCGTCGTTTGGTCACGTTAGCCATCTTACTCATTTCTATAGCCGAGCTAAGCAACCCTAAGAATAACAATTACTACTAAAACAAAAACGCAAACTCTAACGCACAACGGCCAAGGGGAGAACGCTCAACCACAAATGGTAACAGTTTAGTTGGAGCAAAGTTTGATTCTCGCATTCCAAATGATTTTACGATCATAGCGTGAATCGTTCTACTGAGCCCGAGGTGAAAAGTGGAAGAATTGAAGGAGTGAATCCCTGACTCAGTGTTTATCACCTGTGAAAGTCGGGGTTTGGCCTTGCCAGGCGTGATTGTAGTTCCCGCCATAGTGATGTGTTGTACTGAGAGTACTGACTGAAAAGGAACAAAAGGATGAGAAGGAGAAGTCAGATTATCCGTCACTGTGTTGGCCCACACAGTTGAAGAGGAAAAGCATGAATAAACTGCTTCCTGTGGTCGGGGCGGAAGAGGGGTGCGAGAAAAAGTGATGTGTTCAGCCGTGAAAGTACAATTCTCCTGTTCTAGCAGACACCATCTGTCAGGAATAGTGGCAGAACTCAGTGTGTGTGTGTGTGTGGTGTGTTTAGCAGCCTCAGAATCCCCCAGGTCCTGCTGTTAGGTTGTCTCTCCCTTTTGTCTCTTCAATGCAATATTCAACGTCTGCCCAAGTCCCCAAAACATCGAGAGATGCTTTCAATGCCAGCCACTATGGGCAATGGTGAGTACTGTTAGTAGGCTGGAGGATTGCTAGGGCATTGGGGATGGTGGATGAACATGAACTGTGATCTCTGGCTCAGAGGATTGCGGGTTCAATCCCAGTGCTAGGCACTTGTTGTTGTTGTTGTTTTAACCCTATCCCAAACCTTAACCCTTCGCTTAACCAATCTGAATTCATGCCTAACCTTAACCGTCAAATTGTTTCCGTTTTAACCCTATCCACAACCTTAACCCTTAGTTTACCAATCGTAATTAATGCCTAAACTTCACGGTCAAAACTCGGACAAACCTTGAATACTGACGTCAAAGCGTGGAATCGTGTTGCTCTCAGAAGGTGAAGGTGGAGTGAAGGACCGATAGATATCGTCATGTCCTATTGTGCTCACACAGCGGAAACCACCGGTGGTTAGGTCAAGCGTGACGCGGGAGCGGCAACTACAAAGAAGAGTGTGCGAGTCTGTGTGTGAGGAGGGGTCACAAGGGACACAGACAGCCTTATTCATATCTGTCATGGTGTCTGGATGCCGAAGCAGGTCCCTTGTGTATGTGCCTGCTCGTTGTAGGTTCATCCCTAGAGACAGAAGACACCCCCCCACACACACACTCCGAAAAGCACCCCACCCATCAAACATGTGTTTAGTCAGCAGGTTTGTGCGGCGGAAAGGACTGAAGGACGTCAGACTAACACATCTATCACTGTCCACCACTCACCACCACTGTACTGTACTGTACCCTATAACTCTCTCCCTTTCCTCCCTCCTTAGAGCAAGCCAACCACTCACCTACCTACAGTCCCCACCCCAGAGCTGGGCTAATACCAGTCAATATCTATCACATCCATCAACCTTAGGACCCATCAGATTAATTACACCCAGATTATGGATCACAGATTATGGATCATCTCTTGCCTTAATCCTTCGATCACACAGATTATGGGCTGTAAATGTAATCTGGTAGAGAGGGAACGTGTTTGACCTGGTTTCTGTCATGTGTAGAGCCTTGTACGGGCATGAATTTTAAGCCCGTGCCCGACCCATGCCCGCGGCTCAGGCCCTAACCTACCCATGGCGGTTCAGGCCCTAACCTACCCAGGCCCGCGGTTCAGGCCCTAACCTACCCAGGCCCGCGAAGTTCAGGCCCTAACCTACCCAGGCCAAGGGTTCAGGCCCTAACCTACCCAGGCCCGCGAAGTTCAGGCCCTAACCTACCCAGGCCCGCGAAGTTCAGGCCCTAACCTACCCAGGCCCGCGAAGTTCAGGCCCAACCTACCCAGGCCCGCGAAGTTCAGGCCCTAACCTACCCATGCCCGCGGTTCAGGCCCTAACCTACCCAGGCCCGCGGTTCAGGCCCTAACCTACCCAGGCCTGAAAACATGAAACAACTTCCTCCGTTAGCATCCATTAGCTGCTCATCGGTCTGTTCCTTCGCTCCTGCTACTGCCTGCACCCTGTGCACGGCTCGGTTTCTGTGAGTAGCCGTAGCAACACCTCCGTTAGCATCCATTAGCTGCTCATCGGTCTGTTCCTCGCTTCCTGCTACTGCCTGCACTCTGTGCACGGCTCGGTTTCTGTGAGTAGCCGTAGCAACACCTCCGTTAGCATCCATTAGCTGCTCATCGGTCTGTTCCTTCGCTTCCTGCTACTGCCTGCACTCTGTGCACGGCTCGGTTTCTGTGAGTAGCCGTAGCAACACCTCCGTTAGCATCCATTAGCTGCTCATCGGTCTGTTCCTTCGCCCTGCTACTGCCTGCACTCTGTGCACGGCTCGGTTTCTGTGAGTAGCCGTAGCAACACCTCCGTTAGCATCCATTAGCTGCTCATCGGTCTGTTCCTTCGCTCCTGCTACTGCCTGCACTCTGTGCACGGCTCGGGTTTCTGTGAGTAGCCGTAGCAACACCTCCGCATCCATTAGCTGCTCATCGGTCTGTTCCTTCGCTCCCTGCTACTGCCTGCACTCTGTGCACGGCTGGTTTCTGTGAGTAGCCGTAGCAACACCTCTGCTTGCTGTTCTCCTCAATGACGAGACACACAGCAGCTAGCTTTCGTCACTCTAAACTCTGACAAAACTCAAGGCATTAAGGTGCATTATATCCTGTGGACTCGCATAATGTTCCGGTCATCTGACACCGTGATATTTACTGCGCGGCAGAGCCCGAGCAAATGGCTCAGCTTCAAAATGTTGAGGATCAATTTAGTGATACCCGAGCTCTACCGGTACCCTGGTTATTGATTAAGAAACAGGCCCTACCTGGCCCTAACCCAGTGTATAATGCCAGGGCCCATCGGGCTCGAGTCAGGTAGCAGAGCTCTAGTCGTCTGTACAGAGGGACGGATCTCTTGGTCTGATGGAAAGAGCAGTAGCTAGCTCTGACCATTGTGGAACTGGGCCACGTGGGAGAGTAGTACAAAGAGACAGAAAGGAGCAAACAGGACATCTCAGAGAGATACTAAAAGACCAAGCCTTTTCTCTCTGAGCCCAGCGCTTTGGTCTGGGTCCGCCTCAGTCTTCAAGAAACGGAAAATCTCAAACCCACACACAAACCAACGAGAGGCCTGTCAGAGACATCACGGGAAGAGCATCGTCTCTGTTCTCCATGGTTGAGTATGAGAGGCAAGCCGGCACGGTGGGGAGAATTCTCTTTAAAGCCCATAAGGCCCTAAAAGGGCACTGCAGCTGTTTCCCCTGGAACGGGAGCACATTCCTGACGCACACGCCAGCCTGCACAGGACACGGCGGACCTGCTTCGGTGTTACTAGGATTATAGAGGATCGTACTGGATCTTCTCTGAGAACCGGTTCTGCCCTGCGCCAAATCACGCACCTGCCTTTCATTCAATAACACACCTCCCATATGAAGTGAAAAAGCGAGGACGGAATATGAGCGTAGAGACACAAGGAATGGAAAAGGGGGATCACGGGGATAGAGGCGGGCAAAGGAAGAGTGGAGAGGTAACATGAGAGCTGAGGCATGGGTACAGCGTATGGCTGAGGGGAAAGAGAGGCGAGAGAGTGGAGAGGTAAGGGGAAGAGGCATGAGGTGGAGAGGAGGGAGATTTAGGAGTGCCACTCTCTACCAGACTAAGCATACTGTAGCTACTATCCTCCATTGAGGCTCCTGCTCTGGCCCTGTGGGACCTTCTATGCCTGGGTCTGTACAGCAGATGTTTGGGCCCTGGGTGGAGGATGGAGGATATTACAGCAGGACTGCCATTTCCCCTGGTTCACTTGGCCTTTCATCCAGGGCTCAGCAAAGTCCGCAAGGCAGGGCTGGCAGGGTGGGGACTGGACAGGGGGATCAAGAGGCTTATGGAAGGGGCTTTGGCTGGGCCGGGCCAGGATGTGGTATGAGCAGGACTTCGCCATCAGAAAACACCTTAGCATCATCCCCGTAAATTTTCCTCATAAAGTCGACTTCAGGGGGTCATTAGGACCTATGTGTTATTCCTCCCTTGCGTATCTTTGTGGGAAAACATCAAAATGTGATGCATATAAACTGATATTTTCAGGCTGCTCCCTCACACCAGCCCTCTACAGTATCCCAACCCCCAGCCTCCAACAGTCACTCTGGGTCTGGGTAGTTTCTGTGTATGTTGGCATGGTCCTCCCTGGAGGAGTTTATGAGTCTGTTAGGAGGGTATTAATGTTAAGGAGTCCCTGGACAGAATATGAGGCCATCAGGCCAGGAAATGTTTTCATTAGACATCTTTTCCTCCATATGGACCTCCTTCCTACAGCCGAGATGTACTATTACAGCAGAGATGTTCTATTACAGCAGAGATGTTCTATTACAGCAGATATGTACTATTACAGCCGAGATGTACTATTACAGCAGAGATGTTCTATTACAGCAGAGATGTTTTATTACAGCAGATATGTACTATTGCAGATATGTACTATTACAGAAGAGATGTTCTATTACAGCAGAGATGTGTCACGCCTTGGTCTTAGTATTTTTGTGTTTTCGTTATATATTTGGTCATGCCAGGGTGTGACATGGGTTTATTTTGTTGTGTTCTCGTATTGGGGTTTTGTAGGCATTGGGATTGCGGCTGAGTAGGGGTGTCTAGCATAGGCTTGGCTGCCTGAGGCGGTTCTCAATCAGAGTCAGGTGACGTTGTCTCTGATTGGGAACCATATTTAGGTAGCCTGGTTTCACTGTGTGTTTTGTGGGTGATTGTTCCTGTCTCTGTGTTTGTTTTCTCACTAGATAGGCTGTATTAGGGTTTTATGCCTGCTTGTTGTTTTGTTACTTAGTTATTTCATGTATCATTGTATTTTATTAAAGAACATGAGTAACCACCACGCTGCATTTTGGTCCGACTCTTTCAACAGACGAATGCCGTTAAGTAAGATGTACTTTACAAGATGTACTATTACAGC
>NW_025748801.1:0-30716 GCF_021184085.1 Oncorhynchus gorbuscha
TAACTCTCTAGGTCATGCCAGTAGACTACAGTAGGTTGTAACTCTCTAGATCATGCCAGTAGACTACGGTAGGTTGCCAGGCTAGGGTAGGTTGTATCTCTCTAGGTCATGCCAGTAGGTTACAGTAGGTTGTCACTCTCTAGGCCATGCCAGTAGGCTAGGGTATGTTTTATCTCTCTAGGTCATGCCAGTAGGTTACAGTAGGTTGTATCTCTCTAGGTCATGCCAGTAGCCTACAGTAGGTTGTATCTCTCTAGGCCATGCCAGTAGGCTAGGGTAGGGTGTATCTCTCTAGGTGATGCCAGTAGTTTACAGTAGGTTGTATCTCTCTAGGTCATGCCAGTAGGTTACAGTAGGTTGCAACTCTAGGTCTTGCCAGTAGGTTACAGTAGGTTGTATCTATCTAGCTCATGCCAGTAGACTACAGTAGGTTGTATCCAAGTGGTTTTATCTCTCTAGGTCATGCCATTAGGCTACAGTAGGTTGTAACTCTTCTAAGTCATGCCAGTAGGTTACAGTAGGTTGTAACTCTCTTGGTCATGCCAGTAGGTTACAGTAGATTTTTATCTCTAGATCATGCCAGTAGGTTACAGTAGGTTGTATCTCTCTAGGTCATGCCAGTACGTTACAGTAGGTTGTATCTCTCTAGGTCATGCCAGTAGGTTGTCTCTCTCTAGGTCATGCCAGTAGGTTGTATCTTCTATGTCATGCCAGTAGGTTGTATCTCTCTAGGTCATGCCAGTAGGTTGTATATTCTAGGTCATGCCAGTAGGTTACAGTAGGTTGTATCTCTCTAGGTCATGCCAGTAGGTTGTATCTCTCTAGGTCATGCCAGTAGGTTGTATCTCTCTAGGTCATGCCAGTAGGTTGTATCTCTCTAGGTCATGCCAGTAGGTTGTATATTCTAGGTCATGCCAGTAGGTTACAGTAGGTTGTATCTCTCTAGGTCATGCCAGTAGGTTGTATCTCTCTAGGTCATGCCAGTAGGTTGTATCTCTCTAGGCCATGCCAGTAGGCTAGGGTAGGGTGTATCTCTCTAGGTGATGCCAGTAGTTTACAGTAGGTTGTATCTCTCTAGGTCATGCCAGTAGGTTACAGTAGGTTGCAACTCTCTAGGTCTTGCCAGTAGGTTACAGTAGGTTGTATCTATCTAGCTCATGCCAGTAGACTACGGTAGGTTGTATCCAAGTGGTTTTATCTCTCTAGGTCATGCCATTAGGATACAGTAGGTTGTATCTATCTAGCTCATGCCAGTAGGTTACAGTAGGTTGTATCTCTAGGTCATGCCAGTAGACTACAGTAGGTTGTATCCAAGTGGTTTTATCTCTCTAGGTCATGCCATTAGGCTACAGTAGGTTGTAACTCTCTAGGTCATGCCAGTAGGTTGCAGTTGGTTGTATATCTCTAGGTCATGCCAGTAGGTTGTATCTCTCTCGGTCATGCCAGTAGGTTACAGTAGGTTTTATCTCTCTAGGTCATGCCAGTAGGTTACAGTAGGTTGTATCCAAGTGGTTGTATCTCTCTAGGTCATGCCAGTAGGTTACAGTTGGTTGTATATCTCTAGGTCATGCCAGTAGGTTACAGTAGGTTGTAACTCTCTTGGTCATGCCAGTAGGCTACAGTAGGTTGTAACTCTTCTAGGTCATGCCAGTAGGTTACAGTAGGTTGTAACTCTTGGTCATGCCAGTAGGCTACAGTAGGTTGTAACTCTTCTAGGTCATGCCAGTAGGTTACAGTAGGTTGTAACTCTCTTGGTCATGCCAGTAGGTTACAGTAGATTTTTATCTCTAGATCATGCCAGTAGGTTACAGTAGGTTGTATCTCTCTAGGTCATGCCAGTAGGTTACAGTAGGTTGTATCCAAGTGGTTGTATCTCTCTAGGTCATGCCAGTAGGTTACAGTTGGTTGTATATCTCTAGGTCATGCCAGTAGGTTACAGTAGGTTGTAACTCTCTTGGTCATGCCAGTAGGCTACAGTAGGTTGTAACTCTTCTAGGTCATGCCAGTAGGTTACAGTAGGTTGTAACTCTTGGTCATGCCAGTAGGCTACAGTAGGTTGTAACTCTTCTAGGTCATGCCAGTAGGTTACAGTAGGTTGTAACTCTCTTGGTCATGCCAGTAGGTTACAGTAGATTTTTATCTCTAGATCATGCCAGTAGGTTACAGTAGGTTGTATCTCTCTAGGTCATGCCAGTACGTTACAGTAGGTTGTATCTCTCTAGGTCATGCCAGTAGGTTGTATCTCTCTAGGTCATGCCAGTAGGTTGTATATTCTAGGTCATGCCAGTAGGTTACAGTAGGTTGTGTCTCTCTTGGTCATGCCAGTAGGGTACAGTAGGTTGTAACTCTCTAGGTCATGCCAGTAGACTACAGTAGGTTGTAACTCTCTAGATCATGCCAGTAGACTACGGTAGGTTGCCAGGCTAGGGTAGGTTGTATCTCTCTCGGTCATGCCAGTAGGTTACAGTAGGTTTTATCTCTCTAGGTCATGCCAGTAGGTTACAGTAGGTTGTATCCAAGTGGTTGTATCTCTCTAGGTCATGCCAGTAGGTTACAGTTGGTTGTATATCTCTAGGTCATGCCAGTAGGTTACAGTAGGTTGTAACTCTCTTGGTCATGCCAGTAGGCTACAGTAGGTTGTAACTCTTCTAGGTCATGCCAGTAGGTTACAGTAGGTTGTAACTCTCTTGGTCATGCCAGTAGGTTACAGTAGATTTTTATCTCTAGATCATGCCAGTAGGTTACAGTAGGTTGTATCTCTCTAGGTCATGCCAGTACGTTACAGTAGGTTGTATCTCTCTAGGTCATACCAGTAGGTTGCATCTCTCTAGGTCATGCCAGTAGGTTGTATATTCTAGGTCATGCCAGTAGGTTACAGTAGGTTGTCACTCTCTAGGCCATGCCAGTAGGCTAGGGTATGTTTTATCTCTCTAGGTCATGCCAGTAGGTTACAGTAGGTTGTATCTCTCTAGGTCATGCCAGTAGGTTACAGTAGGTTGTATCTCTCTAGGTCATGCCAGTAGGTTACAGTTGGTTGTATATCTCTAGGTCATGCCAGTAGTTTGTATCTCTCTCAGTCATGCCAGTAGGTTACAGTTGGTTGTATATCTCTAGGTCATGCCAGTACGTTACAGTAGGTTGTATCTCTCTAGGTCATGCCAGTACGTTACAGTAGGTTGTATCTCTCTAGGTCATGCCAGTAGGTTGCATCTCTCTAGGTCATGCCAGTAGGTTGTATATTCTAGGTCATGCCAGTAGGTTACAGTAGGTTGTAACTCTCTTGGTCATGCCAGTAGGCTACAGTAGGTTGTAACTCTTCTAGGTCATGCCAGTAGGTTACAGTAGGTTGTAACTCTCTTGGTCATGCCAGTAGGTTACAGTATATTTTTATCTCTAGATCATGCCAGTAGGTTACAGTAGGTTGTATCTCTCTAGGTCATGCCAGTAGGTTGTATCTCTCTAGGTCATGCCAGTAGGTTGTATATTCTAGGTCATGCCAGTAGGTTACAGTAGGTTGTGTCTCTCTTGGTCATGCCAGTAGGGTACAGTAGGGTACAGTAGGTTGTAACTCTCTAGGTCATGCCAGTAGACTACAGTAGGTTGTAACTCTCTAGATCATGCCAGTAGACTACGGTAGGTTGCCAGGCTAGGGTAGGTTGTATCTCTCTCGGTCATGCCAGTAGGTTACAGTAGGTTTTATCTCTCTAGGTCATGCCAGTGGGTTACAGTAGGTTGTATCCAAGTGGTTGTATCTCTCTAGGTCATGCCAGTAGGTTACAGTTGGTTGTATATCTCTAGGTCATGCCAGTAGGTTACAGTAGGTTGTATCTCTCTAGGTCATGCCAGTACGTTACAGTAGGTTGTATCTCTCTAGGTCATGCCAGTAGGTTGTATCTCTCTAGGTCATGCCAGTAGGTTGTATATTCTAGGTCATGACAGTAGGTTACAGTAGGTTGTATCCAAGTGGTTGTATCTCTCTAGGTCATGCCAGTAGGTTACAGTAGGTTGTCACTCTCTAGGCCATGCCAGTAGGCTAGGGTATGTTTTATCTCTCTAGGTCATGCCAGTAGGTTACAGTAGGTTGTATCTCTCTAGGTCATGCCAGTAGCCTACAGTAGGTTGTATCTCTCTAGGCCATGCCAGTAGGCTAGGGTAGGGTGTATCTCTCTAGGCGATGCCAGTAGTTTACAGTAGGTTGTATCTCTCTAGGTCATGCCAGTAGGTTACAGTAGGTTGCAACTCTAGGTCTTGCCAGTAGGTTACAGTAGGTTGTATCTATCTAGCTCATGCCAGTAGGTTACAGTAGGTTGTATCTCTAGGTCATGCCAGTAGACTACAGTAGGTTGTATCCAAGTGGTTTTATCTCTCTAGGTCATGCCATTAGGCTACAGTAGGTTGTATCTATCTAGCTCATGCCAGTAGGTTACAGTAGGTTGTATCTCTAGGTCATGCCAGTAGACTACAGTAGGTTGTATCCAAGTGGTTTTATCTCTCTAGGTCATGCCATTAGGCTACAGTAGGTTGTATATCTCTAGGTCATGCCAGTAGGTTGTATCTCTCTCGGTCATGCCAGTAGGTTACAGTAGGTTTTATCTCTCTAGGTCATGCCAGTAGGTTACAGTAGGTTGTATCCAAGTGGTTGTATCTCTCTAGGTCATGCCAGTAGGTTACAGTTGGTTGTATATCTCTAGGTCATGCCAGTAGGTTACAGTAGGTTGTAACTCTCTTGGTCATGCCAGTAGGCTACAGTAGGTTGTAACTCTCTTGGTCATGCCAGTAGGCTACAGTAGGTTGTAACTCTTCTAGGTCATGCCAGTAGGTTACAGTAGGTTGTAACTCTCTTGGTCATGCCAGTAGGTTACAGTAGATTTTTATCTCTAGATCATGCCAGTAGGTTACAGTAGGTTGTATCTCTCTAGGTCATGCCAGTACGTTACAGTAGGTTGTATCTCTCTAGGTCATGCCAGTAGGTTGTATCTCTCTAGGTCATGCCAGTAGGTTGTATCTTCTATGTCATGCCAGTAGGTTGTATCTCTCTAGGTCATGCCAGTAGGTTGTATCTCTCTAGGTCATGCCAGTAGGTTGTATATTCTAGGTCATGCCAGTAGGTTACAGTAGGTTGTATCTCTCTAGGTCATGCCAGTAGGTTGTATCTCTCTAGGTCATGCCAGTAGGTTGTATCTCTCTAGGTCATGCCAGTATGTTACAGTAGGTTGTATCTCTCTAGGTCATGCCAGTAGGTTGTATCTCTCTAGGTCATGCCAGTAGGTTGTATCTTCTATGTCATGCCAGTAGGTTGTATCTTCTATGTCATGCCAGTAGGTTGTATCTCTCTAGGTCATGCCAGTAGGTTGTATATTCTAGGTCATGCCAGTAGGTTACAGTAGGTTGTATCTCTCTAGGTCATGCCAGTAGGTTGTATCTCTCTAGGTCATGCCAGTAGGTTGTATCTTCTATGTCATGCCAGTAGGTTGTATCTCTCTAGGTCATGCCAGTAGGTTGTATCTCTCTAGGTCATGCCAGTAGGTTGTATCTCTCTAGGTCATGCCAGTAGGTTGTATCTCTCTCGGTCATGCCAGTAGGGTACAGTAGGTTGTAACTCTCTAGGTCATGCCAGTACACTACAGTAGGTTGTATCTCTTCTAGGTCATTCCAGTAGGTTGTATCTCTCTAGGTCATGCCAGTAGGTTGTATATTCTAGGTCATGCCAGTAGGTTACAGTAGGTTGTATCTCTCTAGGTCATGCCAGTAGGTTGTATCTCTCTAGGTCATGCCAGTAGGTTGTATATTCTAGGTCATGCCAGTAGGTTACAGTAGGTTGTGTCTCTCTTGGTCATGCCAGTAGGGTACAGTAGGTTGTAACTCTCTAGGTCATGCCAGTAGACTACAGTAGGTTGTAACTCTCTAGATCATGCCAGTAGACTACGGTAGGTTGCCAGGCTAGGGTAGGTTGTATCTCTCTCGGTCATGCCAGTAGGTTACAGTAGGTTTTATCTCTCTAGGTCATGCCAGTAGGTTACAGTAGGTTGTATCCAAGTGGTTGTATCTCTCTAGGTCATGCCAGTAGGTTACAGTTGGTTGTATATCTCTAGGTCATGCCAGTAGGTTACAGTAGGTTGTAACTCTGTTGGTCATGCCAGTAGGCTACAGTAGGTTGTAACTCTTCTAGGTCATGCCAGTAGGTTACAGTAGGTTGTAACTCTCTTGGTCATGCCAGTAGGCTACAGTAGGTTGTAACTCTTCTAGGTCATGCCAGTAGGTTACAGTAGGTTGTAACTCTCTTGGTCATGCCAGTAGGTTACAGTAGATTTTTATCTCTAGATCATGCCAGTAGGTTACAGTAGGTTGTATCTCTCTAGGTCATGCCAGTACGTTACAGTAGGTTGTATCTCTCTAGGTCATGCCAGTAGGTTGTATCTCTCTAGGTCATGCCAGTAGGTTGTATATTCTAGGTCATGCCAGTAGGTTACATTAGGTTGTATCCAAGTGGTTTTATCTCTCTAGGTCATGCCAGTAGGTTACAGTAGGTTGTCACTCTCTAGGCCATGCCAGTAGGCTAGGGTAGGGTGTATCTCTCTAGGCCATGCCAGTAGGCTAGGGTAGGGTGTATCTCTCTAGGCGATGCCAGTAGTTTACAGTAGGTTGTATCTCTCTAGGTCATGCCAGTAGGTTACAGTAGGTTGCAACTCTAGGTCTTGCCAGTAGGTTACAGTAGGTTGTATCTATCTAGCTCATGCCAGTAGGTTACAGTAGGTTGTATCCAAGTGGTTTTATCTCTCTAGGTCATGCCATTAGGCTACAGTAGGTTGTATCTATCTAGCTCATGCCAGTAGGTTACAGTAGGTTGTATCTCTAGGTCATGCCAGTAGACTACAGTAGGTTGTATCCAAGTGGTTTTATCTCTCTAGGTCATGCCATTAGGCTACAGTAGGTTGTAACTCTCTAGGTCATGCCAGTAGGTTGCAGTTGGTTGTATATCTCTAGGTCATGCCAGTAGGTTGTATCTCTCTCGGTCATGCCAGTAGGTTACAGTAGGTTTTATCTCTCTAGGTCATGCCAGTAGGTTACAGTAGGTTGTATCCAAGTGGTTGTATCTCTCTAGGTCATGCCAGTAGGTTACAGTTGGTTGTATATCTCTAGGTCATGCCAGTAGGTTACAGTAGGTTGTAACTCTCTTGGTCATGCCAGTAGGCTACAGTAGGTTGTAACTCTTCTAGGTCATGCCAGTAGGTTACAGTAGGTTGTAACTCTCTTGGTCATGCCAGTAGGCTACAGTAGGTTGTACTCTTCTAGGTCATGCCAGTAGGTTACAGTAGGTTGTAACTCTCTTGGTCATGCCAGTAGGTTACAGTAGGTTGTATCTCTAGATCATGCCAGTAGGTTACAGTAGGTTGTATCTCTCTAGGTCATGCCAGTACATTACAGTAGGTTGTATCTCTCTAGGTCATGCCAGTAGGTTGTATCTCTCAGGTCATGCCAGTAGGTTATATCTTCTATGTCATGCCAGTAGGTTGTATCTCTCTAGGTCATGCCAGTAGGTTGTATCTCTCTAGGTCATGCCAGTAGGTTGTATATTCTAGGTCATGCCAGTAGGTTACAGTAGGTTGTATCTCTCTAGGTCATGCCAGTAGGTTGTATCTCTCTAGGTCATGCCAGTAGGTTACAGTAGGTTGTATCTCTCTAGGCCATGCCAGTAGGCTACAGTAGGTTGTATCTCTCTAGGTCATGCCAGTAGTTTACAGTAGGTTGTATCTCTCTAGGTCATGCCAGTAGGTTACAGTAGGTTGCAACTCTCTAGGTCTTGCCAGTAGGTTACAGTAGGTTGTATCCATCTAGCTCATGCCAGTAGACTACGGTAGGTTGTATCCAAGTGGTTTTATCTCTCTAGGTCATGCCATTAGGCTACAGTAGGTTGTATCTATCTAGCTCATGCCAGTAGGTTACAGTAGGTTGTATATCTAGGTCATGCCAGTAGACTACAGTAGGTTGTATCCAAGTGGTTTTATCTCTCTAGGTCATGCCATTAGGCTACAGTAGGTTGTAACTCTCTAGGTCATGCCAGTAGGTTGCAGTTGGTTGTATATGTCTAGGTCATGCCAGTAGGTTGTATCTCTCTCGGTCATGCCAGTAGGTTACAGTAGGTTTTATCTCTCTAGGTCATGCCAGTAGGTTACAGTAGGTTGTATCCAAGTGGTTGTATCTCTCTAGGTCATGCCAGTAGGTTACAGTTGGTTGTATATCTCTAGGTCATGCCAGTAGGTTACAGTAGGTTGTAACTCTCTTGGTCATGCCAGTAGGCTACAGTAGGTTGTAACTCTTCTAGGTCATGCCAGTAGGTTAC
The DNA here is from genome assembly GCF_021184085.1 of Oncorhynchus gorbuscha. Lineage (NCBI taxonomy): Eukaryota > Metazoa > Chordata > Actinopteri > Salmoniformes > Salmonidae > Oncorhynchus > Oncorhynchus gorbuscha. Next base: position 8,342 of record NW_025748801.1, read on the forward strand.
AGTAGGTTGTAACTCTCTTGGTCATGCCAGTAGGCTACAGTAGATTTTTATCTCTAGATCATGCCAGTAGGTTACAGTAGGTTGTATCTCTCTAGGTCATGCCAGTACGTTACAGTAGGTTGTATCTCTCTAGGTCATGCCAGTAGGTTGTATCTCTCTAGGTCATGCCAGTAGGTTGTATATTCTAGGTCATGCCAGTAGGTTACATTAGGTTGTATCCAAGTGGTTGTATCTCTCTAGGTCATGCCAGTAGGTTACAGTAGGTTGTCACTCTCTAGGCCATGCCAGTAGGCTAGGGTATGTTTTATCTCTCTAGGTCATGCCAGTAGGTTACAGTAGGTTGTATCTCTCTAGGTCATGCCAGTAGCCTACAATAGGTTGTATCTCTCTAGGTCATGCCAGTAGGCAGTAGGGTGTATCTCTCTAGGCGATGCCAGTAGTTTACAGTAGGTTGTATCTCTCTAGGTCATGCCAGTAGGTTACAGTAGGTTGCAACTCTAGGTCTTGCCAGTAGGTTACAGTAGGTTGTATCTATCTAGCTCATGCCAGTAGGTTACAGTAGGTTGTATCCAAGTGGTTTTATCTCTCTAGGTCATGCCATTAGGCTACAGTAGGTTGTATCTATCTAGCTCATGCCAGTAGGTTACAGTAGGTTGTATCTCTAGGTCATGCCAGTAGACTACAGTAGGTTGTATCCAAGTGGTTTTATCTCTCTAGGTCATGCCATTAGGCTACAGTAGGTTGTAACTCTCTAGGTCATGCCAGTAGGTTGCAGTTGGTTGTATATCTCTAGGTCATGCCAGTAGGTTGTATCTCTCTCGGTCATGCCAGTAGGTTACAGTAGGTTTTATCTCTCTAGGTCATGCCAGTAGGTTACAGTAGGTTGTATCCAAGTGGTTGTATCTCTCTAGGTCATGCCAGTAGGTTACAGTTGGTTGTATATCTCTAGGTCATGCCAGTAGGTTACAGTAGGTTGTAACTCTCTTGGTCATGCCAGTAGGCTACAGTAGGTTGTAACTCTTCTAGGTCATGCCAGTAGGTTACAGTAGGTTGTAACTCTCTTGGTCATGCCAGTAGGCTACAGTAGGTTGTAACTCTTCTAGGTCATGCCAGTAGGTTACAGTAGGTTGTAACTCTCTTGGTCATGCCAGTAGGTTACAGTAGGTTGTATCTCTAGATCATGCCAGTAGGTTACAGTAGGTTGTATCTCTCTAGGTCATGCCAGTACATTACAGTAGGTTGTATCTCTCTAGGTCATGCCAGTAGGTTGTATCTCTCTAGGTCATGCCAGTAGGTTATATCTTCTATGTCATGCCAGTAGGTTGTATCTCTCTAGGTCATGCCAGTAGGTTGTATCTCTCTAGGTCATGCCAGTAGGTTGTATATTCTAGGTCATGCCAGTAGGTTACAGTAGGTTGTATCTCTCTAGGTCATGCCAGTAGGTTGTATCTCTCTAGGTCATGCCAGTACGTTACAGTAGGTTGTATCTCTCTAGGCCATGCCAGTAGGCTAGGGTAGGGTGTATCTCTCTAGGTCATGCCAGTAGTTTACAGTAGGTTGTATCTCTCTAGGTCATGCCAGTAGGTTACAGTAGGTTGCAACTCTCTAGGTCTTGCCAGTAGGTTACAGTAGGTTGTATCCATCTAGCTCATGCCAGTAGACTACGGTAGGTTGTATCCAAGTGGTTTTATCTCTCTAGGTCATGCCATTAGGCTACAGTAGGTTGTATCTATCTAGCTCATGCCAGTAGGTTACAGTAGGTTGTATATCTAGGTCATGCCAGTAGACTACAGTAGGTTGTATCCAAGTGGTTTTATCTCTCTAGGTCATGCCATTAGGCTACAGTAGGTTGTAACTCTCTAGGTCATGCCAGTAGGTTGCAGTTGGTTGTATATGTCTAGGTCATGCCAGTAGGTTGTATCTCTCTCGGTCATGCCAGTAGGTTACAGTAGGTTTTATCTCTCTAGGTCATGCCAGTAGGTTACAGTAGGTTGTATCCAAGTGGTTGTATCTCTCTAGGTCATGCCAGTAGGTTACAGTTGGTTGTATATCTCTAGGTCATGCCAGTAGGTTACAGTAGGTTGTAACTCTCTTGGTCATGCCAGTAGGCTACAGTAGGTTGTAACTCTTCTAGGTCATGCCAGTAGGTTACAGTAGGTTGTAACTCTCTTGGTCATGCCAGTAGGCTACAGTAGATTTTTATCTCTAGATCATGCCAGTAGGTTACAGTAGGTTGTATCTCTCTAGGTCATGCCAGTACGTTACAGTAGGTTGTATCTCTCTAGGTCATGCCAGTAGGTTGTATCTCTCTAGGTCATGCCAGTAGGTTGTATCTTCTATGTCATGCCAGTAGGTTGTATCTTCTATGTCATGCCAGTAGGTTGTATCTCTCTAGGTCATGCCAGTAGGTTGTATCTCTCTAGGTCATGCCAGTAGGTTGTATATTCTAGGTCATGCCAGTAGGTTACAGTAGGTTGTATCTCTCTAGGTCATGCCAGTAGGTTGTATCTCTCTAGGTCATGCCAGTACGTTACAGTAGGTTGTATCTCTCTAGGCCATGCCAGTAGGCTAGGGTAGGGTGTATCTCTCTAGGTGATGCCAGTAGTTTACAGTAGGTTGTATCTCTCTAGGTCATGCCAGTAGGTTACAGTAGGTTGCAACTCTCTAGGTCTTGCCAGTAGGTTACAGTAGGTTGTATCCATCTAGCTCATGCCAGTAGACTACGGTAGGTTGTATCCAAGTGGTTTTATCTCTCTAGGTCATGCCATTAGGCTACAGTAGGTTGTATCTATCTAGCTCATGCCAGTAGGTTACAGTAGGTTGTATATCTAGGTCATGCCAGTAGACTACAGTAGGTTGTATCCAAGTGGTTTTATCTCTCTAGGTCATGCCATTAGGCTACAGTAGGTTGTAACTCTCTAGGTCATGCCAGTAGGTTGCAGTTGGTTGTATATGTCTAGGTCATGCCAGTAGGTTGTATCTCTCTCGGTCATGCCAGTAGGTTACAGTAGGTTTTATCTCTCTAGGTCATGCCAGTAGGTTACAGTAGGTTGTATCCAAGTGGTTGTATCTCTCTAGGTCATGCCAGTAGGTTACAGTTGGTTGTATATCTCTAGGTCATGCCAGTAGGTTACAGTAGGTTGTAACTCTCTTGGTCATGCCAGTAGGCTACAGTAGGTTGTAACTCTTCTAGGTCATGCCAGTAGGTTACAGTAGGTTGTAACTCTCTTGGTCATGCCAGTAGGCTACAGTAGATTTTTATCTCTAGATCATGCCAGTAGGTTACAGTAGGTTGTATCTCTCTAGGTCATGCCAGTACGTTACAGTAGGTTGTATCTCTCTAGGTCATGCCAGTAGGTTGTATCTCTCTAGGTCATGCCAGTAGGTTGTATCTCTCTAGGTCATGCCAGTAGGTTGTATCTCTCTAGGTCATGCCAGTAGGTTGTATATTCTAGGTCATGCCAGTAGGTTACAGTAGGTTGTATCTCTCTAGGTCATGCCAGTAGGTTGTATCTCTCTAGGTCATGCCAGCACGTTACAGTAGGTTGTATCTCTCTAGGCCATGCCAGTAGGCTAGGGTAGGGTGTATCTCTCTAGGTGATGCCAGTAGTTTACAGTAGGTTGTATCTCTCTAGGTCATGCCAGTAGGTTACAGTAGGTTGCAACTCTCTAGGTCTTGCCAGTAGGTTACAGTAGGTTGTATCCATCTAGCTCATGCCAGTAGACTACGGTAGGTTGTATCCAAGTGGTTTTATCTCTCTAGGTCATGCCATTAGGCTACAGTAGGTTGTATCTATCTAGCTCATGCCAGTAGGTTACAGTAGGTTGTATATCTAGGTCATGCCAGTAGACTACAGTAGGTTGTATCCAAGTGGTTTTATCTCTCTAGGTCATGCCATTAGGCTACAGTAGGTTGTAACTCTCTAGGTCATGCCAGTAGGTTGCAGTTGGTTGTATATCTCTAGGTCATGCCAGTAGGTTGTATCTCTCTAGGTCATGCCAGTAGGTTACAGTAGGTTGTATCCAAGTGGTTGTATCTCTCTAGGTCATGCCAGTAGGTTACAGTTGGTTGTATATCTCTAGGTCATGCCAGTAGGTTACAGTAGGTTGTAACTCTCTTGGTCATGCCAGTAGGCTACAGTAGGTTGTAACTCTTCTAGGTCATGCCAGTAGGTTACAGTAGGTTGTAACTCTCTTGGTCATGCCAGTAGGCTACAGTAGATTTTTATCTCTAGATCATGCCAGTAGGTTACAGTAGGTTGTATCTCTCTAGGTCATGCCAGTACGTTACAGTAGGTTGTATCTCTCTAGGTCATGCCAGTAGGTTGTATCTCTCTAGGTCATGCCAGTAGGTTGTATCTCTCTAGGTCATGCCAGTAGGTTGTATCTCTCTAGGTCATGCCAGTAGGTTGTATATTCTAGGTCATGCCAGTAGGTTACAGTAGGTTGTATCTCTCTAGGTCATGCCAGTAGGTTGTATCTCTCTAGGTCATGCCAGTACGTTACAGTAGGTTGTATCTCTCTAGGTCATGCCAGTAGGTTGTATCTCTCTAGGTCATGCCAGTAGGTTGTATCTTCTATGTCATGCCAGTAGGTTGTATCTTCTATGTCATGCCAGTAGGTTGTATCTCTCTAGGTCATGCCAGTAGGTTGTATATTCTAGGTCATGCCAGTAGGTTACAGTAGGTTGTATCTCTCTAGGTCATGCCAGTAGGTTGTATCTCTCTAGGTCATGCCAGTAGGTTGTATCTTCTATGTCATGCCAGTAGGTTGTATCTCTCTAGGTCATGCCAGTAGGTTGTATCTCTCTAGGTCATGCCAGTAGGTTGTATCTCTCTAGGTCATGCCAGTAGGTTGTATCTCTCTAGGTCATGCCAGTAGGTTGTATCTCTCTCGGTCATGCCAGTAGGTTACAGTTGGTTGTATATCTCTAGGTCATGCCAGTAGGTTACAGTAGGTTGTAACTCTCTTGGTCATGCCAGTAGGCTACAGTAGGTTGTAACTCTCTTGGTCATGCCAGTAGGCTACAGTAGGTTGTAACTCTTCTAGGTCATGCCAGTAGGTTACAGTAGGTTGTAACTCTTCTAGGTCATGCCAGTAGGTTACAGTAGGTTGTAACTCTCTTGGTCATGCCAGTAGGTTACAGTAGATTTTTATCTCTAGATCATGCCAGTAGGTTACAGTAGGTTGTATCTCTCTAGGTCATGCCAGTACGTTACAGTAGGTTGTATCTCTCTAGGTCATGCCAGTAGGTTGTATCTCTCTAGGTCATGCCAGTAGGTTGTATCTTCTATGTCATGCCAGTAGGTTGTATCTCTCTAGGTCATGCCAGTAGGTTGTATCTCTCTAGGTCATGCCAGTAGGTTGTATATTCTAGGTCATGCCAGTAGGTTACAGTAGGTTGTATCTCTCTAGGTCATGCCAGTAGGTTGTATCTCTCTAGGTCATGCCAGTAGGTTGTATCTCTCTAGGTCATGCCAGTACGTTACAGTAGGTTGTATCTCTCTAGGTCATGCCAGTAGGTTGTATCTCTCTAGGTCATGCCAGTAGGTTGTATCTTCTATGTCATGCCAGTAGGTTGTATCTCTCTAGGTCATGCCAGTAGGTTGTATATTCTAGGTCATGCCAGTAGGTTACAGTAGGTTGTATCTCTCTAGGTCATGCCAGTAGGTTGTATCTCTCTAGGTCATGCCAGTAGGTTGTATCTTCTATGTCATGCCAGTAGGTTGTATCTATCTAGGTCATGCCAGTAGGTTGTATCTCTCTAGGTCATGCCAGTAGGTTGTATCTCTCTAGGTCATGCCAGTAGGTTGTATCTCTCTAGGTCATGCCAGTAGGTTGTATCTCTCTAGGTCATGCCAGTAGGTTGTATCTCTCTCGGTCATGCCAGTAGGGTACAGTAGGTTGTAACTCTCTAGGTCATGCCAGTACACTACAGTAGGTTGTATCTCTTCTAGGTCATTCCAGTAGGTTACAGTAGGTTGTAACTCTCTAGGTCATGCAAGTAGGTTACAGTAGGTTTTCTCTCTATATCATGCCAGTAGGCTACGGTAAGTTGTATCTCTCTAGGTCATGCCAGTACGTTACAGTAGGTTGTATCTCTCTAGGTCATGCCAGTAGGTTACAGTAGGTTGTATCTCTCTAGGTCATGCCAGTAGGTTGTATCTCTCTAGGTCATGCCAGTAGGTTACAGTAGGTTGTATCTCTCTCGGTCATGCCAGTAGGTTGTATCTCTCTAGGTCATGCCAGTAGGTTGTATATTCTAGGTCATGCCAGTAGATTAAAGTAGGTTGTATCTCTCTCGGTCATGCCAGTAGGTTACAGTAGGTTGTAACTCTCTAGATCATGCCAGTAGGTTACAGTAGGTTGTATCTCTCTAGGTCATGCCAGTACACTACAGTAGGTTGTATCTATCTAGGACATGCCAGTAGGCTACAGTAGGTGTATCTCTCTAGGTCATGCCAGTAAGTTACAGTAGGTTGTAACTTCTAGGTTATGCCAGTTGGTTACAGTAGGTTGTATCCAAGTGGTTGTATCTCTCTAGGTCATGCCAGTAGTCCACAGTAGGTTGTAACTCTCTAGGTCATGCCAGTAGGTTACAGTAGGTTGTATAACTCTAGGTCATGCCAGTAGGCTACATCTCTGTCAGTCATGCCAGTACCTTACAGTAGATTGTATCTCTCTAGGTCATGCCAGTAGGTTACAGTAGGTTGTATCCAAGTGGCTGTATCTCTCTAGGTCATGCCAGTAGTCCACAGTAGGTTGTATTCAAGTGGTTATATCTCTCTAGGTCATTCCAGTAGGCTACAGTAGGTTGTCACTCTCGAGGCCATGCCAGCAGGCTAGGGTAGGTTGTATCTCTCTAGGCCATGCCAGTAGGCTAGGGTAGGTTGTATCTCTCTAGGCCATGCCAGTAGGCTAGGGTAGGTTGTATCTCTCTAGGTCATGCCAGTAGGTTACAGTAGGTTGTATCTCTCTAGGTCATGCCATTAGGCTACAGTAGGTTGTAACTCTCTAGGTCATGCCAGTAGGTTACAGTTGGTTGTATATCTCTAGGTCATGCCAGTAGGTTGTATCTCTCTCGGTCATGCCAGTAGGTTACAGTAGGTTGTATCTCTCTAGGTCATGCCAGTAGGTTACAGTAGGTTGTATCTCTCTAGGTCATGCCAGTAGGTTACAGTTGGTTGTATATCTCTAGGTCATGCCAGTAGGTTGTATCTCTCTCGGTCATGCCAGTAGGTTACAGTTGGTTGTATATCTCTAGGTCATGCCAGTAGGCTAGGGTAGGTTGTAACTCTTCTAGGTCATGCCAGTAGGTTACAGTAGGTTGTAACTCTCTTGGTCATGCCAGTAGGCTACAGTAGGTTGTAACTCTTCTAGGTCATGCCAGTAGGTTACAGTAGGTTGTAACTCCCTTGGTCATGCCAGTAGGTTACAGTAGATTTTATCTCCAGATCATGCCAGAAGGTTACAGTAGGTTGTATCTCTCTAGGTCATGCCAGTAGGTTGTATCTTCTATGTCATGCCAGTAGGTTGTATCTCTCTAGGTCATGCCAGTAGGTTGTATCTCTCTAGGTCATGCCAGTAGGTTGTATCTCTCTAGGTCATGCCAGTAGGTTGTATATTCTAGGTCATGCCAGTAGGTTACAGTAGGTTGTATCTCTCTTGGTCATGCCAGTAGGGTACAGTAGGTTGTAACTCTAGATCATGCCAGTAGACTACAGTAGGTTGCCAGGCTAGGGTAGGTTGTATCTCTCTAGGTCATGCCAGTAGGTTACAGTAGGTTGTATCTCTCTAGGTCATGCCAGTAGGCTACAGTAAGTTGTCACTCTCAATGCCATGCCAGCAGGCTAGGGTAGGTTGTATCTCTCTAGGCCATGCCAGTAGGCTAGGGTAGGTTTTATCTCTCTAGGTCATGCCAGTAGGTTACAGTAGGTTGCAACTCTCTAGGTCATGCCAGTAGGTTACAGTAGGTTGTATCTATCTAGCTCATGCCAATAGGTTACAGTAGGTTGTATCTCTAGGCCATGCCAGTAGACTACAGTAGGTTGTATCCAAGTGGTTTTATCTCTCTATGTCATGCCATTAGGCTACAGTAGGTTGTAACTCTCTAGGTCATGCCAGTAGGTTACAGTTGGTTGTATATCTCTAGGTCATGCCAGTAGGTTGTATCTCTCTCGGTCATGCCAGTAGGTTACAGTAGGTTGTATCTCTCTAGGTCATGCCAGTAGGTTACAGTAGGTTGTATCCAAGTGGTTGTATCTCTCTAGGTCATGCCAGTAGGTTACAGTTGGTTGTATATCTCTAGGTCATGCCAGTAGGTTGTATCTCTCTTGGTCATGCCAGTAGGTTACAGTAGATTTTATCTCTAGATCATGCCAGTAGATTACAGTAGGTTGTATCTCTCTAATATATAATAATATATAATAATATAATAATATATGCCATTTAGCAGACGCTTTTATCCAAAGCGACTTAGTCATGTGTGCATACATTCTACGTATGGGTGGTCCCTACCAACTGAACTACAGAAGGACCACAAGGTCATGCCAGTACGTTACAGTAGGTTGTATCTCTCTAGGTCATGCCAGTAGGTTGTATCTCTCTAGGTCATGCCAGTAGGTTGTATCTTCTATGTCATGCCAGTAGGTTGTATCTCTCTAGGTCATGCCAGTAGGTTGTATCTCTCTAGGTCATGCCAGTAGGTTGTATATTCTAGGTCATGCCAGTAGGTTACAGTAGGTTGTATCTCTCTTGGTCATGCCAGTAGGATACAGTAGGTTGTATCTCTCTCGGTCATGCCAGTAGGGTACAGTAGGTTGTAACTCTCTAGGTCATGCCAGTACACTACAGTAGGTTGTATCTCTCTAGGCCATGCCAGTAGGTTACAGTAGGTTGTGTCTCTCTACGTCATGCCAGTAGGCTACGGGAGATTGTAACTCTCTAGGTCATGCCAGTAGGTTACAGTAGGTTGTAACTCTTCTAGGTCATTCCAGTAAGTTACAGTAGGTTGTAACTCTCTAGGTCATGCAAGTAGGTTACAGTAGGTTGTATCTCTCTAGGTCATGCCAGTACGTTACAGTAGGTTGTAACTCTTCTAGGTCATGCCAGTAGGTTACAGTAGGTTGTATCTCTCTAGGTCATGCCAGTAGGTTGTATCTCTCTAGGTCATGCCAGTAGGTTGTATCTTCTAGGTCATGCCAGTAGGTTACAGTAGGTTGTAACTCTTCTAGGTCATTCCAGTAGGTTACAGTAGGTTGTAACTCTCTAGGTCATGCAAGTAGGTTACAGTAGGTTGTATCTCTCTAGGTCATGCAAGTACGTTACAGTAGGTTGTAACTCTTCTAGGTCATGCCAGTAGGTTACAGTAGGTTGTATCTCTCTAGGTCATGCCAGTAGGTTGTATCTCTCTAGGTCATGCCAGTAGGTTGTATCTTCTATGTCATGCCAGTAGGTTGTATCTCTCTAGGTCATGCCAGTAGGTTGTATCTCTCTAGGTCATGCCAGTAGGTTGTATATTCTAGGTCATGCCAGTAGGTTACAGTAGGTTGTAACTCTTCTAGGTCATTCCAGTAGGTTACAGTAGGTTGTAACTCTCTAGGTCATGCAAGTAGGTTACAGTAGGTTGTATCTCTCTAGGTCATGCCAGTACGTTACAGTAGGTTGTAACTCTTCTAGGTCATGCCAGTAGGTTACAGTAGGTTGTATCTCTCTAGGTCATGCCAGTAGGTTGTATCTCTCTAGGTCATGCCAGTAGGTTGTATCTTCTAGGTGATGCCAGTAGGTTACAGTAGGTTGTAACTCTTCTAGGTCATTCCAGTAGGTTACAGTAGGTTGTAACTCTCTAGGTCATGCAAGTAGGTTACAGTAGGTTGTATCTCTCTAGGTCATGCAAGTACGTTACAGTAGGTTGTAACTCTTCTAGGTCATGCCAGTAGGTTACAGTAGGTTGTATCTCTCTAGGTCATGCCAGTAGGTTGTATCTCTCTAGGTCATGCCAGTAGGTTGTATCTTCTATGTCATGCCAGTAGGTTGTATCACTCTAGGTCATGCCAGTAGGTTGTATCTCTCTAGGTCATGCCAGTAGGTTGTATATTCTAGGTCATGCCAGTGGATTACAGTAGGTTGTATCTCTCTCGGTCATGCCAGTAGGTTACAGTAGGTTGTAACTCTATAGATCATGCCAGTAGACTACAGTAGGTTGCCAGGCTAGGGTAGGTTGTATCTCTCTAGGTCATGCCAGTAGGTTACAGTAGGTTGTATCTCTCTAGGTCATGCCAGTAGGTTACAGTAGGTTGCAACTCTCTAGGTCATGCCAGTAAGTTGTAACTCTCTCAGTCATGCCAGTAGGTTACAGTAGGTTGTATCCATCTAGCTCATGCCAGTAGGTTACAGTAGGTTGTATCTCTAGGTCATGCCAGTAGACTACAGTAGGTTGTATCCAAGTGGTTGTATCTCTCTAGGTCATGCCAGTAGGCTACAGTAGGTTGTAACTCTCTAGGTCATGCCAGTACGTTACAGTAGGTTGTATCTCTCTAGGTCATGCCAGTAGGTTGTATCTCTCTAGGTCATGCCAGTAGGTTGTATATTCTAGGTCATGCCAGTAGGCTACAGTAGGTTGTATCTCTCTAGGTCATGCCAGTACGTTACAGTAGGTTGTATCTCTCTAGGTCATGCCAGTAGGTTGTATCTCTCTAGGTCATGCCAGTAGGTTGTATATTCTAGGTCATGCCAGTAGGTTACAGTAGGTTGTGTCTCTCTTGGTCATGCCAGTAGGGTACAGTAGGTTGTAACTCTCTAGGTCATGCCAGTAGACTACAGTAGGTTGTAACTCTCTAGATCATGCCAGTAGACTACGGTAGGTTGCCAGGCTAGGGTAGGTTGTATCTCTCTCGGTCATGCCAGTAGGTTACAGTAGGTTTTATCTCTCTAGGTCATGCCAGTAGGTTACAGTAGGTTGTATCCAAGTGGTTGTATCTCTCTAGGTCATGCCAGTAGGTTACAGTTGGTTGTATATCTCTAGGTCATGCCAGTAGGTTACAGTAGGTTGTAACTCTCTTGGTCATGCCAGTAGGCTACAGTAGGTTGTAACTCTTCTAGGTCATGCCAGTAGGTTACAGTAGGTTGTAACTCTCTTGGTCATGCCAGTAGGCTACAGTAGGTTGTAACTCTTCTAGGTCATGCCAGTAGGTTACAGTAGGTTGTAACTCTCTTGGTCATGCCAGTAGGTTACAGTAGATTTTTATCTCTAGATCATGCCAGTAGGTTACAGTAGGTTGTATCTCTCTAGGTCATGCCAGTACGTTACAGTAGGTTGTATCTCTCTAGGTCATGCCAGTAGGTTGTATCTCTCTAGGTCATGCCAGTAGGTTGTATATTCTAGGTCATGCCAGTAGGTTACAGTAGGTTGTATCCAAGTGGTTGTATCTCTCTAGGTCATGCCAGTGGGTTATAGTAGGTTGTCACTCTCTAGGCCATGCCAGTAGGCTAGGGTATGTTTTATCTCTCTAGGTCATGCCAGTAGGTTACAGTGGGTTGTATCTCTCTAGGTCATGCCAGTAGCCTACAATAGGTTGTATCTCTCTAGGCCATGCCAGTAGGCTAGGGTAGGGTGTATCTCTCTAGGCGATGCCAGTAGTTTACAGTAGGTTGTATCTCTCTAGGTCATGCCAGTAGGTTACAGTAGGTTGCAACTCTAGGTCTTGCCAGTAGGTTACAGTAGGTTGTATCTATCTAGCTCATGCCAGTAGGTTACAGTAGGTTGTATCCAAGTGGTTTTATCTCTCTAGGTCATGCCATTAGGCTACAGTAGGTTGTATCTATCTAGCTCATGCCAGTAGGTTACAGTAGGTTGTATCTCTAGGTCATGCCAGTAGACTACAGTAGGTTGTATCCAAGTGGTTTTATCTCTCTAGGTCATGCCATTAGGCTACAGTAGGTTGTAACTCTCTAGGTCATGCCAGTAGGTTGCAGTTGGTTGTATATCTCTAGGTCATGCCAGTAGGTTGTATCTCTCTCGGTCATGCCAGTAGGTTACAGTAGGTTGTATCTCTCTAGGCCATGCCAGTAGGTTACAGTAGGTTGTGTCTCTCTACGTCATGCCAGTAGGCTACGGGAGATTGTAACTCTCTAGGTCATGCCAGTAGGTTACAGTAGGTTGTAACTCTTCTAGGTCATTCCAGTAAGTTACAGTAGGTTGTAACTCTCTAGGTCATGCAAGTAGGTTACAGTAGGTTGTATCTCTCTAGGTCATGCCAGTACGTTACAGTAGGTTGTAACTCTTCTAGGTCATGCCAGTAGGTTACAGTAGGTTGTATCTCTCTAGGTCATGCCAGTAGGTTGTATCTCTCTAGGTCATGCCAGTAGGTTGTATCTTCTAGGTCATGCCAGTAGGTTACAGTAGGTTGTAACTCTTCTAGGTCATTCCAGTAGGTTACAGTAGGTTGTAACTCTCTAGGTCATGCAAGTAGGTTACAGTAGGTTGTATCTCTCTAGGTCATGCAAGTACGTTACAGTAGGTTGTAACTCTTCTAGGTCATGCCAGTAGGTTACAGTAGGTTGTATCTCTCTAGGTCATGCCAGTAGGTTGTATCTCTCTAGGTCATGCCAGTAGGTTGTATCTTCTATGTCATGCCAGTAGGTTGTATCTCTCTAGGTCATGCCAGTAGGTTGTATCTCTCTAGGTCATGCCAGTAGGTTGTATATTCTAGGTCATGCCAGTAGGTTACAGTAGGTTGTAACTCTTCTAGGTCATTCCAGTAGGTTACAGTAGGTTGTAACTCTCTAGGTCATGCAAGTAGGTTACAGTAGGTTGTATCTCTCTAGGTCATGCCAGTACGTTACAGTAGGTTGTAACTCTTCTAGGTCATGCCAGTAGGTTACAGTAGGTTGTATCTCTCTAGGTCATGCCAGTAGGTTGTATCTCTCTAGGTCATGCCAGTAGGTTGTATCTTCTAGGTGATGCCAGTAGGTTACAGTAGGTTGTAACTCTTCTAGGTCATTCCAGTAGGTTACAGTAGGTTGTAACTCTCTAGGTCATGCAAGTAGGTTACAGTAGGTTGTATCTCTCTAGGTCATGCAAGTACGTTACAGTAGGTTGTAACTCTTCTAGGTCATGCCAGTAGGTTACAGTAGGTTGTATCTCTCTAGGTCATGCCAGTAGGTTGTATCTCTCTAGGTCATGCCAGTAGGTTGTATCTTCTATGTCATGCCAGTAGGTTGTATCACTCTAGGTCATGCCAGTAGGTTGTATCTCTCTAGGTCATGCCAGTAGGTTGTATATTCTAGGTCATGCCAGTGGATTACAGTAGGTTGTATCTCTCTCGGTCATGCCAGTAGGTTACAGTAGGTTGTAACTCTATAGATCATGCCAGTAGACTACAGTAGGTTGCCAGGCTAGGGTAGGTTGTATCTCTCTAGGTCATGCCAGTAGGTTACAGTAGGTTGTATCTCTCTAGGTCATGCCAGTAGGTTACAGTAGGTTGCAACTCTCTAGGTCATGCCAGTAAGTTGTAACTCTCTCAGTCATGCCAGTAGGTTACAGTAGGTTGTATCCATCTAGCTCATGCCAGTAGGTTACAGTAGGTTGTATCTCTAGGTCATGCCAGTAGACTACAGTAGGTTGTATCCAAGTGGTTGTATCTCTCTAGGTCATGCCAGTAGGCTACAGTAGGTTGTAACTCTCTAGGTCATGCCAGTACGTTACAGTAGGTTGTATCTCTCTAGGTCATGCCAGTAGGTTGTATCTCTCTAGGTCATGCCAGTAGGTTGTATATTCTAGGTCATGCCAGTAGGCTACAGTAGGTTGTATCTCTCTAGGTCATGCCAGTACGTTACAGTAGGTTGTATCTCTCTAGGTCATGCCAGTAGGTTGTATCTCTCTAGGTCATGCCAGTAGGTTGTATATTCTAGGTCATGCCAGTAGGTTACAGTAGGTTGTGTCTCTCTTGGTCATGCCAGTAGGGTACAGTAGGTTGTAACTCTCTAGGTCATGCCAGTAGACTACAGTAGGTTGTAACTCTCTAGATCATGCCAGTAGACTACGGTAGGTTGCCAGGCTAGGGTAGGTTGTATCTCTCTCGGTCATGCCAGTAGGTTACAGTAGGTTTTATCTCTCTAGGTCATGCCAGTAGGTTACAGTAGGTTGTATCCAAGTGGTTGTATCTCTCTAGGTCATGCCAGTAGGTTACAGTTGGTTGTAACTCTCTTGGTCATGCCAGTAGGCTACAGTAGGTTGTAACTCTCTTGGTCATGCCAGTAGGCTACAGTAGGTTGTAACTCTTCTAGGTCATGCCAGTAGGTTACAGTAGGTTGTAACTCTCTTGGTCATGCCAGTAGGTTACAGTAGATTTTTATCTCTAGATCATGCCAGTAGGTTACAGTAGGTTGTATCTCTCTAGGTCATGCCAGTACGTTACAGTAGGTTGTATCTCTCTAGGTCATGCCAGTAGGTTGTATCTCTCTAGGTCATGCCAGTAGGTTGTATATTCTAGGTCATGCCAGTAGGTTACAGTAGGTTGTATCCAAGTGGTTGTATCTCTCTAGGTCATGCCAGTGGGTTATAGTAGGTTGTCACTCTCTAGGCCATGCCAGTAGGCTAGGGTATGTTTTATCTCTCTAGGTCATGCCAGTAGGTTACAGTAGGTTGTATCTCTCTAGGTCATGCCAGTAGCCTACAATAGGTTGTATCTCTCTAGGCCATGCCAGTAGGCTAGGGTAGGGTGTATCTCTCTAGGCGATGCCAGTAGTTTACAGTAGGTTGTATCTCTCTAGGTCATGCCAGTAGGTTACAGTAGGTTGCAACTCTAGGTCTTGCCAGTAGGTTACAGTAGGTTGTATCTATCTAGCTCATGCCAGTAGGTTACAGTAGGTTGTATCCAAGTGGTTTTATCTCTCTAGGTCATGCCATTAGGCTACAGTAGGTTGTATCTATCTAGCTCATGCCAGTAGGTTACAGTAGGTTGTATCTCTAGGTCATGCCAGTAGACTACAGTAGGTTGTATCCAAGTGGTTGTATCTCTCTAGGTCATGCCAGTAGGCTACAGTAGGTTGTAACTCTCTAGGTCATGCCAGTACGTTACAGTAGGTTGTATCTCTCTAGGTCATGCCAGTAGGTTGTATCTCTCTAGGTCATGCCAGTAGGTTGTATATTCTAGGTCATGCCAGTAGGCTACAGTAGGTTGTATCTCTCTAGGTCATGCCAGTACGTTACAGTAGGTTGTATCTCTCTAGGTCATGCCAGTAGGTTGTATCTCTCTAGGTCATGCCAGTAGGTTGTATATTCTAGGTCATGCCAGTAGGTTACAGTAGGTTGTGTCTCTCTTGGTCATGCCAGTAGGGTACAGTAGGTTGTAACTCTCTAGGTCATGCCAGTAGACTACAGTAGGTTGTAACTCTCTAGATCATGCCAGTAGACTACGGTAGGTTGCCAGGCTAGGGTAGGTTGTATCTCTCTCGGTCATGCCAGTAGGTTACAGTAGGTTTTATCTCTCTAGGTCATGCCAGTAGGTTACAGTAGGTTGTATCCAAGTGGTTGTATCTCTAGGTCATGCCAGTAGGTTACAGTTGGTTGTAACTCTCTTGGTCATGCCAGTAGGCTACAGTAGGTTGTAACTCTCTTGGTCATGCCAGTAGGCTACAGTAGGTTGTAACTCTTCTAGGTCATGCCAGTAGGTTACAGTAGGTTGTAACTCTCTTGGTCATGCCAGTAGGTTACAGTAGATTTTTATCTCTAGATCATGCCAGTAGGTTACAGTAGGTTGTATCTCTCTAGGTCATGCCAGTACGTTACAGTAGGTTGTATCTCTCTAGGTCATGCCAGTAGGTTGTATCTCTCTAGGTCATGCCAGTAGGTTGTATATTCTAGGTCATGCCAGTAGGTTACAGTAGGTTGTATCCAAGTGGTTGTATCTCTCTAGGTCATGCCAGTGGGTTATAGTAGGTTGTCACTCTCTAGGCCATGCCAGTAGGCTAGGGTATGTTTTATCTCTCTAGGTCATGCCAGTAGGTTACAGTAGGTTGTATCTCTCTAGGTCATGCCAGTAGCCTACAATAGGTTGTATCTCTCTAGGCCATGCCAGTAGGCTAGGGTAGGGTGTATCTCTCTAGGCGATGCCAGTAGTTTACAGTAGGTTGTATCTCTCTAGGTCATGCCAGTAGGTTACAGTAGGTTGCAACTCTAGGTCTTGCCAGTAGGTTACAGTAGGTTGTATCTATCTAGCTCATGCCAGTAGGTTACAGTAGGTTGTATCCAAGTGGTTTTATCTCTCTAGGTCATGCCATTAGGCTACAGTAGGTTGTATCTATCTAGCTCATGCCAGTAGGTTACAGTAGGTTGTATCTCTAGGTCATGCCAGTAGACTACAGTAGGTTGTATCCAAGTGGTTTTATCTCTCTAGGTCATGCCATTAGGCTACAGTAGGTTGTAACTCTCTAGGTCATGCCAGTAGGTTGCAGTTGGTTGTATATCTCTAGGTCATGCCAGTAGGTTGTATCTCTCGGTCATGCCAGTAGGTTACAGTAGGTTTTATCTCTCTAGGTCATGCCAGTAGGTTACAGTAGGTTGTATCCAAGTGGTTGTATCTCTCTAGGTCATGCCAGTAGGTTACAGTTGGTTGTATATCTCTAGGTCATGCCAGTAGGTTACAGTAGGTTGTAACTCTCTTGGTCATGCCAGTAGGCTACAGTAGGTTGTAACTCTTCTAGGTCATGCCAGTAGGTTACAGTAGGTTGTAACTCTCTTGGTCATGCCAGTAGGCTACAGTAGGTTGTAACTCTTCTAGGTCATGCCAGTAGGTTACAGTAGGTTGTAACTCTCTTGGTCATGCCAGTAGGCTACAGTAGGTTGTAACTCTTCTAGGTCATGCCAGTAGGTTACAGTAGGTTGTAACTCTCTTGGTCATGCCAGTAGGTTACAGTAGGTTGTATCTCTAGATCATGCCAGTAGGTTACAGTAGGTTGTATCTCTCTAGGTCATGCCAGTACATTACAGTAGGTTGTATCTCTCTAGGTCATGCCAGTAGGTTGTATCTCTCTAGGTCATGCCAGTAGGTTGTATCTTCTATGTCATGCCAGTAGGTTGTATCTCTCTAGGTCATGCCAGTAGGTTGTATCTCTCTAGGTCATGCCAGTAGGTTGTATATTCTAGGTCATGCCAGTAGGTTACAGTAGGTTGTATCTCTCTAGGTCATGCCAGTAGGTTGTATCTCTCTAGGTCATGCCAGTACGTTACAGTAGGTTGTATCTCTCTAGGCCATGCCAGTAGGCTAGGGTAGGGTGTATCTCTCTAGGTGATGCCAGTAGTTTACAGTAGGTTGTATCTCTCTAGGTCATGCCAGTAGGTTACAGTAGGTTGTATCCAAGTGGTTTTATCTCTCTAGGTCATGCCATTAGGCTACAGTAGGTTGTATCTATCTAGCTCATGCCAGTAGGTTACAGTAGGTTGTATCTCTAGGTCATGCCAGTAGACTACAGTAGCTTGTATCCAAGTGGTTTTATCTCTCTAGGTCATGCCATTAGGCTACAGTAGGTTGTAACTCTCTAGGTCATGCCAGTAGGTTGCAGTTGGTTGTATATCTCTAGGTCATGCCAGTAGGTTGTATCTCTCTCGGTCATGCCAGTAGGTTACAGTAGGTTTTATCTCTCTAGGTCATGCCAGTAGGTTACAGTAGGTTGTATCCAAGTGGTTGTATCTCTCTAGGTCATGCCAGTAGGTTACAGTTGGTTGTATATCTCTAGGTCATGCCAGTAGGTTACAGTAGGTTGTAACTCTCTTGGTCATGCCAGTAGGCTACAGTAGGTTGTAACTCTTCTAGGTCATGCCAGTAGGTTACAGTAGGTTGTAACTCTCTTGGTCATGCCAGTAGGTTACAGTAGGTTGTATCTCTAGATCATGCCAGTAGGTTACAGTAGGTTGTATCTCTCTAGGTCATGCCAGTACATTACAGTAGGTTGTATCTCTCTAGGTCATGCCAGTAGGTTGTATCTCTCTAGGTCATGCCAGTAGGTTGTATCTTCTATGTCATGCCAGTAGGTTGTATCTCTCTAGGTCATGCCAGTAGGTTGTATCTCTCTAGGTCATGCCAGTAGGTTGTATATTCTAGGTCATGCCAGTAGGTTACAGTAGGTTGTATCTCTCTAGGTCATGCCAGTAGGTTGTATCTCTCTAGGTCATGCCAGTACGTTAGAGTAGGTTGTATCTCTCTAGGCCATGCCAGTAGGCTAGGGTAGGGTGTATCTCTCTAGGTGATGCCAGTAGTTTACAGTAGGTTGTATCTCTCTAGGTCATGCCAGTAGGTTACAGTAGGTTGCAACTCTCTAGGTCTTGCCAGTAGGTTACAGTAGGTTGTATCCATCTAGCTCATGCCAGTAGACTACGGTAGGTTGTATCCAAGTGGTTTTATCTCTCTAGGTCATGCCATTAGGCTACAGTAGGTTGTATCTATCTAGCTCATGCCAGTAGGTTACAGTAGGTTGTATATCTAGGTCATGCCAGTAGACTACAGTAGGTTGTATCCAAGTGGTTTTATCTCTCTAGGTCATGCCATTAGGCTACAGTAGGTTGTAACTCTCTAGGTCATGCCAGTAGGTTGCAGTTGGTTGTATATGTCTAGGTCATGCCAGTAGGTTGTATCTCTCGGTCATGCCAGTAGGTTACAGTAGGTTTTATCTCTCTAGGTCATGCCAGTAGGTTACAGTAGGTTGTATCCAAGTGGTTGTATCTCTCTAGGTCATGCCAGTAGGTTACAGTTGGTTGTATATCTCTAGGTCATGCCAGTAGGTTACAGTAGGTTGTAACTCTCTTGGTCATGCCAGTAGGCTACAGTAGGTTGTAACTCTTCTAGGTCATGCCAGTAGGTTACAGTAGGTTGTAACTCTCTTGGTCATGCCAGTAGGCTACAGTAGATTTTTATCTCTAGATCATGCCAGTAGGTTACAGTAGGTTGTAACTCTCTAGGTCATGCCAGTAGGTTGCAGTTGGTTGTATATCTCTAGGTCATGCCAGTAGGTTGTATCTCTCTCGGTCATGCCAGTAGGTTACAGTAGGTTTTATCTCTCTAGGTCATGCCAGTAGGTTACAGTAGGTTGTATCCAAGTGGTTGTATCTCTCTAGGTCATGCCAGTAGGTTACAGTTGGTTGTATATCTCTAGGTCATGCCAGTAGGTTACAGTAGGTTGTAACTCTCTTGGTCATGCCAGTAGGCTACAGTAGGTTGTAACTCTTCTAGGTCATGCCAGTAGGTTACAGTAGGTTGTAACTCTCTTGGTCATGCCAGTAGGCTACAGTAGGTTGTAACTCTTCTAGGTCATGCCAGTAGGTTACAGTAGGTTGTAACTCTCTTGGTCATGCCAGTAGGTTACAGTAGGTTGTATCTCTCTAGGTCATGCCAGTACGTTACAGTAGGTTGTATCTCTCTAGGTCATGCCAGTACATTACAGTAGGTTGTATCTCTCTAGGTCATGCCAGTAGGTTGTATCTCTCTAGGTCATGCCAGTAGGTTGTATCTTCTATGTCATGCCAGTAGGTTGTATCTCTCTAGGCCATGCCAGTAGGTTGTATCTCTCTAGGTCATGCCAGTAGGTTGTATCTCTCTAGGTCATGCCAGTAGGTTACAGTAGGTTGTATCTCTCTAGGCCATGCCAGTAGGCTAGGGTAGGGTGTATCTCTCTAGGTGATGCCAGTAGTTTACAGTAGGTTGTATCTCTCTAGGTCATGCCAGTAGGTTACAGTAGGTTGCAACTCTCTAGGTCTTGCCAGTAGGTTACAGTAGGTTGTATCCATCTAGCTCATGCCAGTAGACTACGGTAGGTTGTATCCAAGTGGTTTTATCTCTCTAGGTCATGCCATTAGGCTACAGTAGGTTGTAACTCTCTAGGTCATGCCATTAGGTTGCAGTTGGTTGTATATGTCTAGGTCATGCCAGTAGGTTGTATCTCTCTCGGTCATGCCAGTAGGTTACAGTAGGTTTTATCTCTCTAGGTCATGCCAGTAGGTTACAGTAGGTTGTATCCAAGTGGTTGTATCTCTCTAGGTCATGCCAGTAGGTTACAGTTGGTTGTATATCTCTAGGTCATGCCAGTAGGTTACAGTAGGTTGTAACTCTCTTGGTCATGCCAGTAGGCTACAGTAGGTTGTAACTCTTCTAGGTCATGCCAGTAGGTTACAGTAGGTTGTAACTCTCTTGGTCATGCCAGTAGGCTACAGTAGATTTTTATCTCTAGATCATGCCAGTAGGTTACAGTAGGTTGTATCTCTAGGTCATGCCAGTACGTTACAGTAGGTTGTATCTCTCTAGGTCATGCCAGTAGGTTGTATCTCTCTAGGTCATGCCAGTAGGTTGTATCTTCTATGTCATGCCAGTAGGTTGTATCTCTCTAGGTCATGCCAGTAGGTTGTATCTCTCTAGGTCATGCCAGTAGGTTGTATATTCTAGGTCATGCCAGTAGGTTACAGTAGGTTGTATCTCTCTAGGTCATGCCAGTAGGTTGTATCTCTCTAGGTCATGCCAGTACGTTACAGTAGGTTGTATCTCTCTAGGCCATGCCAGTAGGCTAGGGTAGGGTGTATCTCTAGGTGATGCCAGTAGTTTACAGTAGGTTGTATCTCTCTAGGTCATGCCAGTAGGTTACAGTAGGTTGCAACTCTCTAGGTCTTGCCAGTAGGTTACAGTAGGTTGTATCCATCTAGCTCATGCCAGTAGACTACGGTAGGTTGTATCCAAGTGGTTTTATCTCTCTAGGTCATGCCATTAGGCTACAGTAGGTTGTATCTATCTAGCTCATGCCAGTAGGTTACAGTAGGTTGTATATCTAGGTCATGCCAGTAGACTACAGTAGGTTGTATCCAAGTGGTTTTATCTCTCTAGGTCATGCCATTACAGTAGGTTGTAACTCTCTAGGTCATGCCAGTAGGTTGCAGTTGGTTGTATATGTCTAGGTCATGCCAGTAGGTTGTATCTCTCTCGGTCATGCCAGTAGGTTACAGTAGGTTTTATCTCTCTAGGTCATGCCAGTAGGTTACAGTAGGTTGTATCCAAGTGGTTGTATCTCTCTAGGTCATGCCAGTAGGTTACAGTTGGTTGTATATCTCTAGGTCATGCCAGTAGGCTACAGTAGGTTGTAACTCTTCTAGGTCATGCCAGTAGGTTACAGTAGGTTGTAACTCTCTTGGTCATGCCAGTAGGCTACAGTAGATTTTTATCTCTAGATCATGCCAGTAGGTTACAGTAGGTTGTATCTCTAGGTCATGCCAGTACGTTACAGTAGGTTGTATCTCTCTAGGTCATGCCAGTAGGTTGTATCTCTAGGTCATGCCAGTAGGTTGTATCTCTCTAGGTCATGCCAGTAGGTTGTATCTCTCTAGGTCATGCCAGTAGGTTGTATATTCTAGGTCATGCCAGTAGGTTACAGTAGGTTGTATCTCTCTAGGTCATGCCAGTAGGTTGTATCTCTCTAGGTCATGCCAGTACGTTACAGTAGGTTGTATCTCTCTAGGTCATGCCAGTAGGTTGTATCTCTCTAGGTCATGCCAGTAGGTTGTATCTTCTATGTCATGCCAGTAGGTTGTATCTTCTATGTCATGCCAGTAGGTTGTATCTCTCTAGGTCATGCCAGTAGGTTGTATATTCTAGGTCATGCCAGTAGGTTACAGTAGGTTGTATCTCTCTAGGTCATGCCAGTAGGTTGTATCTCTCTAGGTCATGCCAGTAGGTTGTATCTCTCTAGGTCATGCCAGTAGGTTGTATCTCTCTAGGTCATGCCAGTAGGTTGTATCTCTCTAGGTCATGCCAGTAGGTTGTATCTCTCTCGGTCATGCCAGTAGGGTACAGTAGGTTGTAACTCTCTAGGTCATGCCAGTACACTACAGTAGGTTGTATCTCTTCTAGGTCATTCCAGTAGGTTACAGTAGGTTGTAACTCTCTAGGTCATGCAAGTAGGTTACAGTAGGTTTTCTCTCTATATCATGCCAGTAGGCTACGGTAAGTTGTATCTCTCTAGGTCATGCCAGTACATTACAGTAGGTTGTATCTCTAGGTTGTATCTCTCTAGGTCAGTGCCAGTAGGTTACAGTAGTAGGTCATGCCAGTAGGTTGTATCTCTCTAGGTCATGCCAGTAGGTTACAGTCATGCCAGTAGATTAAAGTATCTCTCTCGGTCATGCCAGTAGGGTAGGTTGTAACTCTTCTAGGTCATGCCAGTAGGTTGTATATTCTAGGTCATGCCAGTAGATTAAAGTAGGTTGTATCTCTCTAGGTCATGCCAGTAGGTTACAGTAGGTCATGCCAGGTTAAAGTAGGTTGTATCTCTCTAGATCATGCCAGTAGGTTACAGTAGGTTGTATCTCTCTAGGTCATGCCAGTAGGTTACAGTAGGTTGT
>NW_025748802.1:0-30674 GCF_021184085.1 Oncorhynchus gorbuscha
TAGAGTGTGGTGTTTGATTCCTGGGACCACCCAGTTGGTAGAGTGTGGTGTTTGATTCCTGGGACCACCCAGTTGGTAGAGTGTGGTGTTTGATTCCTGGGACCACCCAGTTGGTAGAGTGTGGTGTTTGATTCCTGGGACCACCCAGTTGGTAGAGTGTGGTGTTTGATTCCTGGGACCACCCAGTTGGTAGAGTGTGGTGTTTGATTCTGGGACCACCCAGTTGGTAGAGTGTGGTGTTTGATTCCTGGGACCACCCAGTTGGTAGAGTGTGGTGTTTGATTCCTGGGACCACCCAGTTGGTAGAGTGTGGTGTTTGATTCCTGGGACCACCCAGTTGGTAGAGTGTTTTTGATTCCTGGGACCACCCAGTTGGTAGAGTGTGGTGTTTGATTCCTGGGACCACCCAGTTGGTAGAGTGTGGTGTTTGATTCCTGGGACCACCCAGTTGGTAGAGTGTGGTGTTTGCAATGTCAGGATTGTGGTGTTTGACTCCTGGGACCACCCAGTTGGTAGATTGTGGTGTTTGATTCCTGGGACCACCCAGTTGGTAGAGTGTGGTGTTTGCAATGTCAGGATTGTGGTGTTTGATTCCTGGGACCACCCATGCATTATTTAAAAAAATAATAATGTGTGCGCACATGACAGGAAGTGGCTTTGAATAACAGCGTGTGCTAAATGGCTCATTTCTATTATACATAACCTCTAGGGCATGGAGTTGATAATGTCCAAACAACTATTTCATTCGTCAGCAACACAGCAAAACTCCCCAGCTGAAGTGGTAATGCAATCACTCTGAAATCTGTATGCAGATAGTAAAAACACGGACGCGGTGCTGTACGGACCAGTTTCCATCAGACTAACTAGACCTACCCAGGGCACGTGTGTGTCCGTGCGTGCGTACACGTGTGCCTGCCTATGTCTACGAGTGCAAGTGAGTGTCTGTCTCTCTGTGAGTGCAATGCCCTATCAGTGTGGACATGAATATTGCTCAGGTTTATAGCAAACACTATTTATCATTCATAATAACCATCATTCTGAAAATATTCAGTTTTATCTGATAGCAACCTACCTGCACGTTCTGCAGGGGAAACTGACTGATGCCAGGGTTAGCTGCTGTGTGTGTCGGTATCCTGGCCAGAGGCAGGAAGGGATCACAGGACAGCTGCCAGCTGGAGACGGCTTGGAGCAACGGAGGAGGGTGGTGATGGGAGAGCAGGAAGGGGTGGTGATGGTGTGGCGCGGCAACAGGGGCTGTATTGGCACCCAGCCGGCAGAGCCCCGAGGCAGCAGCAGCAGAACCAGGGCCAGGGAGCATCCACAGCCATGGAGAGGCATCTCTCTCTATCTGCCACAGCTGTGGCTGAGCCTTCAGTCGTCCCACAGGGATCATCCCTACATTCTAGACCACCACACAACACCTGGAAAGGCTGGGAGGGACCCTAGACTTCAGAGAGGACAGTGTTTCATTATTATCAAGCAGATTGATAAAGGATAAAGGATGGGAGACCTGGTGAGAGGCACCTGCCCATACTCACACTCACACACCCACTCACACTCACTCACACACCCACTCACACTCACTCACACACCCACTCACTCACCCACCCACTCACTCACACTCACTCACACACCCACTCACTCACTCACACACCCACTCACACTCACTCACACACACACCCACTCACACTCACTCACACACCCACCCACTCACACACCCACTCACTCACTCACACACCCACTCACACTCACTCACACACCCACTCACACTCACTCACACACCCACCCACTCACTCACACTCACTCACACACCCACTCACACCAACTCACACACCAACTCACACTCACTCACACACCCACCCACTCATTCACACTCACACACCCACTCACTCACTCTCTCACTCACTGACTCACACACACAAGAAGCTAGGCAGTCACTCACACCCATTCACACACACACACACACACACACACACACACACACACACACACACACACACACACACACACACACACACACACACACACACACACACACACACACACACACACACACACACACACACTAATGGTTCAGGAGTACCCCCTCTCACACACATACACACACACACACACACACAAGCAGCTAGGCAGTCACACACACACACAAGCAGCTAGGCAGTCACTCACTCACACACACACACTCATACACACACACAAGCAGCTAGGCAGTCACACACACAAGCAGCTAGGCAGTCACACACACAAGCAGCTAGGCAGTCACACACACAAGCAGCTAGGCAGTCACACCCACAAGCAGCTAGGCAGTCACACCCACAAGCAGCTAGGCAGTCACACACACAAGCAGCTAGGCAGTCACACACACAAGCAGCTAGGCAGTCACACACACAAGGAGCTAGGCAGACACACCACTCACTGGAAATACTCTCCACAACAAGTAATTACAGCACTTGTGGGTATTGATTTAGTGAGGTACAAGGCAGTATCACTCAAAACTGTACATGTAGTTAGAGGGGCCGATGGATGAAAACCAGAAATATAAAGAAACATCATGATAAATGACTTATGGCAGATGGTCACGATGCAGGCAGCCCGTGCACACATGTTTCCATGCAATGGTCTGCGGGGTGATCGGGAGACGGATAAAATATAACAACAATGAGCAGGTGTTCCAGAATACCTTCAACGGGGTTCTATCGGGTTTTATGGAGAGCGCATTCCAGAGGCTGTTATTGAGCTGCGCGGAGAATGTGAAAAGTATTACATCCAAAAGGTGCACTATTATTGAACTCTGAGACACATACACGTTTCGGACTATGAAAAGACGCCTAAATGAAGTATATTGCGCATTTGCACTCTGAATTAGAACTACGCTTAATATTCAGGTTTTCAAACCTCTTCTCTGGGACCCTCAAACGAACTAGCTCACCTGATTCACCTCTTCCAAGGGCTTGATGATTAATTGACAAGTTAAATCAGGTATGCTAGCTGTGTAATCGTTCAAATAATTGGACCGGCTGGGGTTCACCCAGAAGATGTTAGAAAACCCGGTCTAATAGACGTACCGTTTTTTTCAAGAAGGAAAAATGTGCTTGATCGATTCCCACATCTGTTAATTTACATATTCTACTGTAAGGGAAGGCTACCGAGACAACGGAGACCAGCTGGCAAGTTTATCAAATAAGCCTACAACTTGGAGATGCATGTTGGTAAAGTCCTTGAAAATTGTGTAATCCCCCCCACACAAAACAATTAAATAATATCTGCGTTAAAATATAAATCAATAAGAACACACGGGAATTAGTTGTCTCCCTTGTTCCGCACCAGATGGACCTTGTCAATGAGAGGGAGCCTATCACTCCAAATTAAATAAGAATAACAATGCGTTTAGTTTGACATTCAAATATGGGAATGAATGGGGCACAATTGAAGTTTGGATGGAAAGTTATTTTAAAAATCAGTCTTCACATTGGATGAGATATCCTCCACCTCACCTATAATGCGTTGCAGGCTATCAATCCCTTCAGTTGTCCACTATTAACATCGCTCGTCCATTATTTATGGGTGAATTTTCCGTTGGTAATTTCAATACAAAAATGACTACGCTGTTTATCCAAATATCCACAACATGCAGCCTTGTCGCCAGGTAGGCTACAGTATAGCCAGCATACAATGGAGGAACTGAGGACACTCGTTCGTTCATGAAGCGCAGGGCATCTTCAAACGGTGGACGGTTGGTCGGTGAGTGATGGTTTGTCAGAAAAGAGAGAGAAGAGCTCGAGCCCAATGGAGATCTTCTATTTGCTGTCACGGAAAATCTCTTCTCACCCTGATACCGTTTCAGCCTCTTCCCCACCGAACGTCACCCCTAACGCAACGCCGCACCGCGCAGAGGCACGGTTTACTCCACTCACTTCTCCCCAATCAAGTCATAGGGGATAGGTTGGACTAGAAACAGTTTTTCCTGTTTCAGAAAACTTCCTTTAGTGCAAAACGTGAAAACATTCCTAAGCGACTGCAAAACGTCTCCAATGAGAACTGAAAAGCCTACTGCGCTCTATCTGTCTCTGCATCATCCAGTACCACAGTGGAGTCTGGACTACTCCTCTCTGAACAGCAGCAACCCAGTGCGCTACTGTAGCATAGTGTCCTTCCCACATCTCCTCTCTCGGCACCAGGGGTTTTGGATACTGTATGGCAAGTCACATGGAACACAATCTAATCACATGAATGACGCACAATCTCACCAGCATTCAGAATACATCACTGTAGCGCGTGGTAAATTGAGCCACCTGGGGGTACTTAACAGCAGCCACCTGACATCCTAAACTTTGACCGAGTGTTGTTATATATTCTGCTGTTTTTCAGTCATGAATATATCGCTTAAAGGCAACATACTGTGGGAGCAGAACGCGTTATAACCAGAACAAATGATATGGGGGTGTATACATGTTTGAAGGGTGCCCCACCCTTCCCCATCTCTTTTAGAGGGAACATTGTAACGTTACAGTCATATGATCGTTTGGTTTTCCGTTCCATTGTCCAAAAAGTACAATGAGCACAACGTATTTCAGCAGCATGGCGGTATCCACTAGTGCAGCCCAGTCTCTACAGCAGCGGGGCTCGAAGTTACCATTTCAGCAAAACGCTAGCGCCGCCCAGTCTCTACAGCAGCGTTCCCCAAACTCTATACGCGGCTCGAAGTTACCATTTCAGCACCACGCTAGCGCCACCCAGTCTCTATACTACCGGGAGCAAGCCATTTCAGCACCATGGCGCCGTGTGACAATGTATAGTCAACACACGTGCAGAACTGCACTGAAATGTAAACATTTACATTTACATTTAAGTCATTTAGCAGACGCTCTTATCCAGAGCGACTTACAACATTATCCCACAGGCTGAATGGAAACATGCAGCGGTATAATGACACATTTAAACTCAGCAAAAAAAAGGAAACGTCCTCTCATTGTCAACTGCTTTATATTCAGCAAACTTAATATGTGTCAATATTTGAATGAAAATAACAAGATTCAACAACTGAGACATAAACTGAACAATTCCACAAACATGTGACTAACAGTAATGGAATAATGTGTCCCTGAACAAAGGGGGGGGTCAAATCAAAAGTAACAGTCAGTGTCTGGTGTGGCCACCAGCTGCATTAAGTACTGCAGTGCATCTCCTCCTCATGGACTGCACCAGATTTGCCAGTTGTTGCTGTGAGATGTTACCCCACTCTTCTACCAAGGCACCTGAAAGTTCCCTGACATTTCTCGGGGGACTGTCCCTAGCCCTTACCCTCCGATCCAACAGGTCCCAGGGGTGCTCAATGGGATTGAAATCCAGGCTCTTCGCTGGCCATGGCAGAACACTGACATTCCTGTTTTGCAGGAAATCATGCACAGAACGAGCAGTATGGTTAGTAGCATTGTCATGCTGGAGGGTCATGTCAGGATGAGCCTGCAGGAAGGGTACCACATGAGGGAGGAGGATGTCTTCCCTGTAACACACAGCGTTGAGATTGCCTGCAATGACAACAAGCTCAGTCTGATGATATCAAATCAAATCAAATCAAATCAAATCAAATTTATTTATATAGCCCTTCGTACATCAGCTGATATCTCAAAGTGCTGTACAGAAACCCAGCCTAAAACCCCAAACAGCAAACAATGCAGGTGTAAAAGCACGGTGGCTAGGAAAAACTCCCTAGAAAGGCCAAAACCTAGGAAGAAACCTAGAGAGGAACCGGGCTATGTGGGGTGGCCAGTCCTCTTCTGGCTGTGCCGGGTAGAGATTATAACAGAACATGACCAAGATGTTCAAATGTTCATAAATGACCAGCATGGTCAAATAATAATAAGGCAGAACAGTTGAAACTGGAGCAGCAGCACAGTCAGATGGACTGGGGACAGCAAGGAGCCATCATGTCAGGTAGTCCTGGGGCACGGTCCTAGGGCTCAGGTCCTCCGAGAGAGAGAAAGAAAGAGAAATTAGAGAGAGCATATGTGGGGTGGCCAGTCCTCTTCTGGCTGTGCCAGGTGGAGATTATAAAAGAACGTGGCCAAGATGTTCAAATGTTCATAAATGACCAGCATGGTTGAATAATAGTAAGGCAGAACAGTTGAAACTGGAGCAGGAGCATGGCCAGGTGGACTGGGGACAGCAAGGAGTCCTCATGTCAGGTAGTCCTGGGACATGGTCCTAGGGCCCAGGCCAGTTGAAACTGGAGCAGCAGCATGGCCAGGTGGACTGGGGACAGCAAGGAGTCATCATGTCAGGTAGTCCTGGGGCATGGTTCTAGGGCTCAGGTCCTCCGAGAGAGAGAAAGAAAGAGAGAAGGAGAGAATTAGAGAACGCACACTTAGATTTACACAGGACACCGAATAGGACAGGAGAAGTACTCCAGATAAACAAACTGATCCTAGCCCCCCGACACATAAACTACTGCAGCATAAATACTGGAGGCTGAGACAGGAGGGGTCAGGAGACACTGTGGCCCCATCCGAGGACACCCCCGGACAGGGACAAACAGGAAGGATATAACCACACCCACTTTGCCAAAGCACAGCCCCCACACCACTAGAGGGAAATCTTCAACCACCAACTTACCATCCTGAGACAAGGCCGAGTATAGCCCACAAAGATCTCCGACACGGTACACACCGCCCCAGACCATGACGGACCCTCCACCTCCAAATCGATCCCGCTCCAGAGTACAGGCCTCGGTGTAACGCTCATTCTTTCAATGAAAAACGTAAATCCGACCATCCCCCCTGGTGAGACAGGAGAGCACTTTTTGCCAGTTCTGTCTCGTCCAGTGACGGTGGGTTTGTGCCAATAGGCGACGTTGTTGCCGGTGATGTCTGGTGAGGACCTGCCTTACAACAGGCCTACAAGCCCTCAGTCCAGCCTCTCTCAGCCTATTGCGGTTAGTCTGAGCACTGATGGAGGGATTGTGTGTTCCTGGTGCAACTCGGGCAGTTGTTGTTGCCTTCCTGTACCTGTCCCGCAGATGTGATATTCGGATGTACCGATCCTGTGCAGGTGTTGTTACACGTGGTTTGCCACTGCGAGGACGATCAGCTGTCCGTCCTGTCTCCCTGTAGCGTTGTCTTAGGCATCTCACAGTAGGGACATTGCAATTTATTGCCCTGGCCACATCTGCAGTCCTCATGCCTCCTTGAAGCATGCCCAAGGCACATTCACACAGATGAGCAGGAACCCTGGGCATATTTCTTTTGGTGTTTTTCAGAGTCAGTAGAAAGGCCTCTTTAGTGTCCTAAGTTTTCATAACTGTGACCTTAATTGCCTACCGTCTGTAAGCTGTTAGTGTCTTAACGACCATTCCACAGGTGCATGTTCATTAATTGCTTGTGGTTTGTTGAACAAGCATTAGAAACAGTGTTTAAACCCTTCACAGTGAAGATCTGTGAAGTTATTTTGGATTTTTCCTAATTAAGACAGGGTCCTGAAAAGGGGACGTTTCTTTTTTTTGCTGAGTTTATAAGTGAAGGAGATTGTTAATGTATTAGAGGAGGCATGTTCAATTAGCAAATAAAGGATCAAGGGCTTTTGGATCAGATAGCATAGCATAGCATAGCATAGCATAGCATAGCATAGCATAGCATAGCATAGCATAGCATAGCATAGCATAGCATAGCATAGCATGACTCCTGCTTCATTCATTTAAACATGCATTTACAGTAACTGTAGCATGCTGCATTCAAAGTACATTTACATTACATTTAAGTCATTTAGCAGACGCTCTTATCCAGAGCGACTTACAAATTGGTGCATTCACCTTATGACATCCAGTGGGACAGTCACTTAACAATAGTGCATCTAAAACTTAGGGGGGGTGGGGTGAGAGGGATTACTTAACCTATCCTAGGTATTCCTTAAAGAGGTGGGGTTTCAGGTGTCTCCGGAAGGTGGTGATTGACTCCGCTGTCCTGGCGTCGTGAGGGAGTTTGTTCCACCATTGGGGGGCCAGGGCAGCGAACAGTTTTGACTGGGCTGAGCGGGAGCTGTACTTCCTCAGTGGTAGGGAGGCGAGCAGGCCAGAGGTGGATGAACGCAGTGCCCTTGTTTGGGTGTAGGGCCTGATCAGAGCCTGGAGGTACTGAGGTGCCGTTCCCCTCACAGCTCCGTAGGCAAGCACCATGGTCTTGTAGCGGATGCGAGCTTCAACTGGAAGCCAGTGGAGAGAACGGAGGAGCGGGGTGACGTGAGAGAACTTGGGAAGGTTGAACACCAGACGGGCTGCGGCGTTCTGGATGAGTTGAAGGGGTTTAATGGCACAGGCAGGGAGCCCAGCCAACAGCGAGTTGCAGTAATCCAGACGGGAGATGACAAGTGCCTGGATTAGGACCTGCGCCGCTTCCTGTGTGAGGCAGGGTCGTACTCTGCGGATGTTGTAGAGCATGAACCTACAGGAACGGGCCACCGCCTTGATGTTAGTTGAGAACGACAGGGTGTTGTCCAGGATCACACCAAGGTTCTTGGCGCTCTGGGAGGAGGACACAGTGGAGTTGTCAACCGTGATGGCGAGATCATGGAACGGGCAGTCCTTCCCCGGGAGGAAGAGCAGCTCCGTCTTGCCGAGGTTCAGCTTGAGGTGGTGATCCGTCATCCACACTGATATGTCTGCCAGACATGCAGAGATGCGATTCGCCACCTGGTCATCAGAAGGGGGAAAGGAGAAGATTAATTGTGTGTCGTCTGCATAGCAATGATAAGAGAGACCATGTGAGGTTATGACAGAGCCAAGTGACTTGGTGTATAGCGAGAATAGGAGAGGGCCAAGAACAGAGCCCTGGGGGACACCAGTGGTGAGAGCGCGTGGTGAGGAGACAGATTCTCGCCACGCCACCTGGTAGGAGCGACCTGTCAGGTAGGACGCAATCCAAGCGTGGGCCGCGCCGGAGATGCCCAACTCAGAGAGGGTGGAGAGGAGGATCTGATGGTTCACAGTATCGAAGGCAGCCGATAGATCTAGAAGGATGAGAGCAGAGGAGAGAGAGTTAGCTTTAGCAGTGCGGAGCGCCTCCGTGATACAGAGGAGAGCAGTCTCAGTTGAATGACTAGTCTTGAAACCTGACTGATTTGGATCAAGAAGGTCATTCAGAGAGAGATAGCGGGAGAGCTGGCCAAGGACGGCACGTTCAAGAGTTTTGGAGAGAAAAGAAAGAAGGGATACTGGTCTGTAATTGTTGACATCGGAGGGATCAAGTGTAGGTTTTTTCAGAAGGGGTGCAACTCTCGCTCTCTTGAAGACGGAAGGGACGTAGCCAACGGTCAGGGATGAGTTGATGAGCGAGGTGAGGTAAGGGAGAAGGTCTCCGGAAATGGTCTGGAGAAGAGAGGAGGGGATAGGGTCAAGCGGGCAGGTTGTTGGGCGGCCGGCCGTCACAAGACGCGAGATTTCATCTGGAGAGAGAGGGGAGAAAGAGGTCAGAGCATAGGGTAGGGCAGTGTGAGCAGAACCAGCGGTGTCGTTTGACTTAGCAAACGAGGATCGGATGTCGTCGACCTTCTTTTCAAAATGGTTGACGAAGTCATCTGCAGAGAGGGAGGAGGGGGGGGGAGGGGGCGGAGAATCCTGGATAACTTTGACCTTGTCTTCTGCATGAGTAGACTGAATCATTTATCATCATCTCATAAAACAGGGTGATTCAAGATGAATCTGCATGATTCTCCTGTTTCCGTGCGATGTTGAAGCTTGACTGTCATGGGCGATGTGCCTCAATGGTGCCAATCGGGCGCGGTGAAATATCCATTCTATTTTATTGGACACTTCCGTTTCATGTTTCTGTCCTTGCATTGTCCATTTGGTTTGAACAAGTACGGCTTCTGTTTTTTTTTCAGGAAAAGTTGATGAGTATCAGGTTGGTTGCAGATTTAGCCCCAGAAAGCAATGAGGAATCGGCCCAGAAGCGGCCCTCTTCCAGGGAGCTGGCCCTGATTGAATCGGCCCAGAAGCGGCCCTCTTCCAGGGAGCTGGCCCTGATTGAATCGGCCCAGAAGCGGCCCTCTTCCAGGGAGCTGGCCCTGATTCAATCGGCCCAGAAGCGGCCCTCTTCCAGGGAGCTGGCCCTGATTGAGTCGGCCCAGAAGCGGCCCTCTTCCAGGGAGCTGGCCCTGATTGAATCGGCCCAGAAGCGGCCCTCTTCCAGGGAGCTGGCCCTGATTGAATCGGCCCAGAAGCGGCCCTCTTCCAGGGAGCTGGCCCTGATTCAATCGGCCCAGAAGCGGCCCTCTTCCAGGGAGCTGGCCCTGATTCAATCGGCCCAGAAGCGGCCCTCTTCCAGGGAGCTGGCCCTGATTCAATCGGCCCAGAAGCGGCCCTCTTCCAGGGAGCTGGCCCTGATTGAATCGGCCCAGAAGCGGCCCTCTTCCAGGGAGCTGGCCCTGATTGAATCGGCCCAGAAGCGGCCCTCTTCCAGGGAGCTGGCCCTGATTGAATCGGCCCAGAAGCGGCCCTCTTCCAGGGAGCTGGCCCTGATTGAATCGGCCCAGAAGCGGCCCTCTTCCAGGGAGCTGGCCCTGATTGAATCGGCCCAGAAGCGGCCCTCTTCCAGGGAGCTGGCCCTGATTCAATCGGCCCAGAAGCGGCCCTCTTCCAGGGAGCTGGCCCTGATTGAATCGGCCCAGAAGCGGCCCTCTTCCAGGGAGCTGGCCCTGATTGAATCGGCCCAGAAGCGGCCCTCTTCCAGGGAGCTGGCCCTGATTGAATCGGCCCAGAAGCGGCCCTCTTCCAGGGAGCTGGCCCTGATTGAATCGGCCCAGAAGCGGCCCTCTTCCAGGGAGCTGGCCCTGATTGAATCGGCCCAGAAGCGGCCCTCTTCCAGGGAGCTGGCCCTGATTGAATCGGCCCAGAAGCGGCCCTCTTCCAGGGAGCTGGCCCTGATTGAATCGGCCCAGAAGCGGCCCTCTTCCAGGGAGCTGGCCCTGATTGAATCGGCCCAGAAGCGGCCCTCTTCCAGGGAGCTGGCCCTGATTGAATCGGCCCAGAAGCGGCCCTCTTCCAGGGAGCTGGCCCTGATTGAATCGGCCCAGAAGCGGCCCTCTTCCAGGGAGCTGGCCCTGATTGAATCGGCCCAGAAGCGGCCCTCTTCCAGGGAGCTGGCCCTGATTGAATCGGCCCAGAAGCGGCCCTCTTCCAGGGAGCTGGCCATGATTCAATCGGCCCAGAAGCGGCCCTCTTCCAGGGAGCTGGCCCTGATTGAATCGGCCCAGAAGCGGCCCTCTTCCAGGGAGCTGGCCCTGATTCAATCGGCCCAGAAGCGGCCCTCTTCCAGGGAGCTGGCCCTGATTCAATCGGCCCAGAAGCGGCCCTCTTCCAGGGAGCTGGCCCTGATTGAATCGGCCCAGAAGCGGCCCTCTTCCAGGGAGCTGGCCCTGATTCAATCGGCCCAGAAGCGGCCCTCTTCCAGGGAGCTGGCCCTGATTGAATCGGCCCAGAAGCGGCCCTCTTCCAGGGAGCTGGCCCTGATTGAATCGGCCCAGAAGCGGCCCTCTTCCAGGGAGCTGGCCCTGATTGAATCGGCCCAGAATCGGGTGTCGGACTCGGCCCGGAATCAAAATGAATGTCTGCCCAGAATCGTAATACATTTGGGCCAGATAACTCAAACCAGAATCGGTCCGAGCCCCAAGTTATACATTTGGGCCAGATAACTCACACCGGAAACAGACCGAGCTCAATCCTCGCATCTTAGCCATAAGTAATACTACCGAAGGAGGTCCAGACTCGGGCCACATGACATCAGCCGAGTCTGACTCTCAGCCGAGTGCCCCGACTCTCAGCCGAGTGCCCCGACTCTCAGCCGAGTGCCCCGACTCTCAGCCGAGTGCCCCGACTCTCAGCCGGAATCGGCCCAGATCTACTGTGCTAGCTGGGGCCTCAACGGGATTCTCTCTCAATCAATACTTAAGAGTATTAATCATTGTATACTACTGTATCATACATAACAGTAACTATATACTTTACTGTGTCTGTTTACAGTTAATATTGACCCTCCATCATGCATTGGTCCTCTGTAGCTCAGTTGGTAGAGTATAGCGCTAGTAACCCCAGAGATAGTGGGTTTAATTTTCAGGACCACCTGTATGAAAAAAATGTATGACTCTAAGTTTCTTTGGATAAAGGTGTTTATTAAAATGTCACATATTATATGAACAAGGTCAATGTAAACAACAGCCTCCTAATGTACAGTAAGAGTTCATGGTGTTTCTCTGAGCGGTAGAGCAGTAACCATTGCTGTCTCCCGGTGGCGTAGGAGATTCCCATCTATCGTAACGGGGAGAGTACTACTATCACATTTACACATGGGCTCTCGAGACAGTCGGACCTATT
Source organism: Oncorhynchus gorbuscha (assembly GCF_021184085.1). NCBI lineage: Eukaryota > Metazoa > Chordata > Actinopteri > Salmoniformes > Salmonidae > Oncorhynchus > Oncorhynchus gorbuscha. The sequence goes on from NW_025748802.1 coordinate 12,359, forward strand.
GTCCAGGCTAAACACCGTTCCTTCAGGAGAACACAGGGTGAAAGCCACACTGCACTGTAAAGGCTGTGTGAGTTCCAAATGGCACTCTATGCCCTATATATATGTATCTTTACATCTTCATGTAAATAGTTAAATGGGTACATATTGATTATAATGTTGCACCACAATGCCTGTTCCACCCATGCTCTACCAAGGTTTACCAGCACCACAATGCCTGTTCCACTCATGCTCTACCAAGGGTTTCCAGCACCACAATGCCTGTTCCACCCATGCTCTACCAAGGGTTTCCAGCACCAAAATGCCTGTTCCACCCATGCTCTACCAATGTTTACCAGCACCACAATGCCTGTTCCACCCATGCTCTACCCAGGTTTTACAGCACCACAATGCCTGTTCTACCCATGCTCTACCAAGGTTTACCAGCACCACAATGCCTGTTCCACCCATGCTCTACCAAGGTTTTACAGCACAGAGCTTTGACCTACTACAGTAGCAATGTTGGTATTGTACTTCCAACTATGTGTAGGTAGGTTGCTTAGGATTCAAACCTAATTCCTAATTCATACTCTTCAGAGGGATAATAGACTTTACAGTGTCCAACTCTTAAAACAAAGAAGGTATACCGATATACAGAAACCGGTTTCTAGAAATGTTTGCAAATGTATTAACAATTAAAAACTGAAATATCACATTTTTATTCTGACCCTTTACTCAGTACTTTGTTGAAGAACCTTTTGGCAGCGATTACAGCCTCAAGTCTTCTTGGGTATGACACCAGGGGGCTTGGAACAGCTGTATTTGGGGAGTTTCTCACATTCTTCTCTACAGATCCTCTCAAACTCTGTCAGGCTGAATGGGGACTGAGGTCCGGCACTGATGTTGGGCGATTAGGCCTGGCTCGCAGTCGGCGTTCCAATTCATCCAAAAGGTGTTCAATGCGGTTGAGGTCAGGGCTCTGTGCAGGCCAGTCAAGTTCTTCCACACCGATCTCGACAAACCATTTCTGTATGGACCTCACTTTGTGCACAAGGGCATTGTCATGCTGAAACAGGAAAGTGTCTTCCCCAAACTATTGTCACAAAGTTGGAAAAGAATCATCTAGAATGTCATTGTATGCCTTAGCATTAAGATTTCCCTTCACTGGAACTAAGGGGCCTGAACCATGAAAAACAGCCCCAGACCATTATTCCTCCTCCACCAAAATTAACAGTTGGCACTATGCATTTCAGTCATTTAGCTTTCTCCTGAATCCCCCAAATCCAGATTCATCCATCGGACTCCCAGATGGTGAAGCATAATTAATCACTATAGAGAAACCTTTTTCCACTGCTCCAGAATCTCCTTCTGTTTGTGTGGCCTACCACTTCACGACTCAGCCGTTGTTGCTCCTCAATGTTTCCATTTCCACAATAGCAGCTTTGACTGGGCAGACCAGTTGACTGGGGCAGCTCTAGCAGGGCAGAAATGTTATGAATTGACTTGAGAAGGTGGCCTCCTATGACAGTACCAAGTTGAAAGTCACTGAGCTCTTCAGTAAGGTTATTCTACTGCCAATGTTTGTCTATGGAGATTGCATGGCTGTGTTCGATTGTATACACCTGTCCACAAAGGGTGTGGCTGAAATAGTCGAATCCACTAATTTGAAGGGGTGTCCACATACTTTTTTTTATATAGCCTTGATCGGCACATCAATTGATAAAACAGGACCATGTTTGAAAACACGAGTGGTTCTGAGCCTAATTCGATATTACAATGGTAAGCTACCCGTTACAGAAGTCAGGAGTGTAGACAGACTATGTATCTCAGCTACTGTGTACAACACACCACCACCACCTGATGTTATGTTGGGAAGCTACTGACCAAAAAAGGATGTTATGATACACAACAAAAAGGTGTATCACTAGAATTAAGGATAAAGGAAATATAGTCCTGCAGCACATTACTACAAGACAACACAGCTCAGTCAAGCCTCATTCAAGCTAAGGTAACTGAGCTAAACGACTTCCGCCCCGTAGTGGAGAGGGTAGTAAGTTTTAAGTTCCTCGGCGTACACATCACGGACAAACTGAAATGGTCCACCCACACAGACAGCGTGGTGAAGAAGGCAATCATTTCACTACACTCGCACTAAGCTCTGCTAACCATGTGTATGTGACCAATATAATTTGATTTGATTTGATGGTATTGTAAGTAGAAAAGCAAAGCTTGTTTTCATTAAAAAAAAAAATTTAAAGCTTGAAAAAGTTAGTGGGTGTAACGGTTCTCTGAGGAAGAGTAGTCAAGATCGGACCAATGCGCAGCGTGGTAGGTGTCCATGTTAATATTTAATAAATAAACTGAACACTGAATAACAAAACAACAAAGAGAATGAATGAAACAGTCCTGTGAGGTGCAGGAAACAGGCTACCTAAATATGGCTCCCAATCAGAGACAAAGACTGACACCTGCATCTGATTGAGAACCATACGAGGCCAAACACATAGAAATATAACAACAGAACAAAACATAGAAAAACAACATAGAATGTACCACTCCAACTCACATCCTGACCAAACTAAAATAAAGACATAAAAAAGGAACTAAGGTCAGAACGTGACAGTGGAATAATATGTCGAAAATTGAAAAACAATGTTAGTTCCTTATCAACATATACTAATGGAGCTGTGTCTACAGCATATAGGCAGGTTAACATACACTAATGGAGCTGTGGATACAGCATATAGGCAGGTTAAATACACTAATGGAGCTGTGGATACAGCATATAGGCAGGTTAACATACACTAATGGAGCTGTGGATACAGCATATAGGCAGGTTAACATACACTAATGGAGCTGTGGGTACAGCATATAGGCAGGTCAGAAGTTGTGTTGGTGGTGCCTTGTGCGGCCGGATAACTTGGCCCCAACAGACCTTGAAATATAATACCAGAGACTTGTACACTGGCCTGTTTGCACCTAATGTTCCCTGTCACTCAAACACACTCTGAAGTGTACAGCAGGTAATGGAACAGAACAAGAGTATAAAACACACCGTGAAATGGAGTCGGACAGTTGGCGTCACTCTTACGTGACGCGCGTCCCTCAAACCGACAGTGCATCCTGAATCGTTGCCCTTTAAGTTGTGTCACTGGGGTCACATGATGCACGTAACAGTGCGGCAGCGTAGCCTAGCGGTTAGACCGTTGGACTCGTAACCGGAAGGTTGCGAGTTCAAACCCCCGAGAGCTGACAAGGTACAGATCTGTTGTTCTGCCTCGTTGAAAATAATGTTCTTAACTGACTTGCCTGGTTAAATAAAATAAATAAAATTGCTCTGCCTGGAAGCAAGGCCAATGTAATCCTGGTAACCTGATAGGTTTTCAATGGATGGTATGTTATGTTAACTGTTGAACCACTTCAGGTTCAGGTTTTTAAAGTTTCAAAGTTTATTCGCCACGTGCTCAGGATACGACAGGTGTAAAACAGTACAGTGCAGCTTAGCCTGATCCCAGATCTGTTTGTGCTGTGGTCGTCCTCGTTGTCAGATCGGTCGTTGTCAGATCTGTTTGTGCTGTGGTCGTCCTACGGTCGTTGTCAGATCTGTTTGTGCTGTGGTCGTCCTACGGTCGTTGTCAGATCTGTTTGTGCTGTGGTCGTCCTACGGTCGTTGTCAGATCTGTTTGTGCTGTGGTCGTCCTACGGTCGTTCTGTTTGTGCTGTGGTCGTCCTACAGATCTGGGATCAGCCTAGTGTTGTGGACGGGCTGGCAGGCTGTTACTGACTGACTGGCTGACTGACTGACTGTGGTGTGACTGACTGACTGGCTGACTGACTGACTGGCTGACTGACTGACTGTGGTGTGACTGACTGACTGGCTGTGGTGTGGCTGACTGACTGACTGACTGACTGTGGTGTGACTGACTGACTGGCTGACTGACTGACTGTGGTGTGGCTGGCTGACTGACTGACTGTGGTGTGACTGACTGACTGGCTGACTGACTGACTGACTGACTGGCTGACTGACTGTGGTGTGACAGACTGACTGGCTGACTGACTGACTGTGGTGTGGCTGGCTGACTGACTGACTGTGGTGTGACTGACCGAGTGGCCTAGTTAAATAAAGGTAAAATAAAGATGGCTGATCATCAAACACAGAGATGGGAATTAGATGCATGTTTGAGGTGAGAACTTACTAGTTCCTGTTCAGGGACCAAACGGGGTGTTTTAAACAACAACAGATGTGTAACTTGGTCCCTGAACAGGAACTAGTAATTCAGTCAACGATTAACAAAATGACACGTTCGATTTACTCTTTCTGAACTGTCGTCGTGTCTCAAGCTGTATTCGGGAATCCTGTAAATGTTTGCTGCCAAATGAAAGCAGCAGACATGTTGTCAATGTTTGGATGAATGAGGACGTGTTCCTTGATAAGCAGTAATTGTGACAGAGCACTGAAGCTCTATCATCCTTCCGCAAACACTAAAGATGATTAAATAATGGACAAAGACAACCTCTGATTTAATGGAGTCACTGTCTGTGTATTATAGGAAGGGCCCTTGTATTGTATCTACTAGTAGTGGTCTGTGGACGCACGGCCAATCAAAAACAATCAATCTGATTTGCAGGAAGCCCGTATCCATGAATTATAAAAGCTATTTTGGATCATTCATAGCTGACAATGAATACAATACATTATTCTAGTTGCCTGATGTCACACAGACCACAGACTTGCCAAGCAGCAAGGTTGTTGAATTTTGTACTTCATTATTTCTGTGTCATGTCTGTTCTGTCTCTTCTCCCTTGATACCTCTGGCACTATCCAGGCAAGTTATATGGAACATCTTTGATGAGAGAGAGAGGACTCACTGAGAGAGAAGGGAAAGGGGGAGAGAGGGAGAGAGAGAGGGGATGTGGAGAGAGAGAGAGAGAGAGAGAGAGAGAGAGAGGGAGGGAGGGAGATGGCATAGAGTCCATATTAACTTGAAGCCCTTCAATATGTAATCAGCAGGGCCTCAGTGTCTGACAAGGCAGATTCATTAGAGGCTTGGAATGACTTAGACAATCCTGTCCTGCGCTGACACAGGGCCTCAGACACTCAGCAGCATCGTTATCGATTACAACCTTCTCCTCCTTCACGTTCTACTGGTAGACAGGCAGCCTCATTCCCTGGATGTAAATCACTTAAAGCTAACGTGCTGCCTCAGAGAGAGAGAGAGAGAGAGAGAGAGAGAGAGAGAGAGAGACAGAGAGGGAGACAGAGAGGGAGAGAGAGAGAGAGGGAGAGAGAGAGAGAGAGAGAGAGAGAGAGAGAGAGAGAGAGAGAGAGAGAGAGAGAGAGAGAGAGAGAGAGAGAGAGAGAGAGAGAGAGAGAGAGAGAGAGAGAGAGAGAGAGAGAGAGAGAGAGAGAGAGAGAGAGAGAGAGAGAGAGAGAGAGAGAGAGAGAGAGAGAGAGAGAGAGAGAGAGAGAGAGAGAGAGAGAGAGAGAGAGAGAGAGAGAGAGAGAGAGAGAGAGAGAGAGAGAGAGAGAGAGAGAGAGAGAGAGAGAGAGAGAGAGAGAGAGAGAGAGAGAGAGAGAGAGAGAGAGAGAGAGAGAGAGAGAGAGACAGAGACAGAGACAGAGAGAGAGAGAGAGAGAGAGAGAGAGGGAGGGAGGGAGATGGCATAGAGTCCATATTAACTTGAAGCCCTTCAATATGTAATCAGCAGGGCCTCAGTGTCTGACAAGGCAGATTCATTAGAGGCTTGGAATGACTTAGACAATCCTGTCCTGCGCTGACACAGGGCCTCAGACACTCAGCAGCATCGTTATCGATTACAACCTTCTCCTCCTTCACGTTCTACTGGTAGACAGGCAGCCTCATTCCCTGGATGTAAATCACTTAAAGCTAACGTGCTGTCTCAGAGAGAGAGAGAGAGAGAGAGAGAGAGAGAGAGAGAGAGAGAGAGAGAGAGAGAGAGAGAGAGAGAGAGAGAGAGAGAGAGACAGAGAGAGAGACAGAGAGGGAGAGAGAGAGAGAGGGAGAGAGAGAGAGAGAGAGGGAGAGAGAGAGAGAGAGAGAGACAGAGAGAGAGAGAAATAGAGAGAGAGAAATAGAGAGAGAGAGAGGCATAGTGTGTGTGTGTGGGGGTGGGGGGAATGTGGAGAAACATAGGGAGGTGTGTATGAGGTGTGTGTGTGGGGGGGGGGGGGTATGTGGAGAAACAGAGGGAGGTGTGTATGAGGTGTGTGTGTGTGGGGGGGGTATGTGGAGAAACAGAGGGAGGTGTGTATGAGGTGTGTGTGGGGGGTGGGGGGAATGTGGAGAAACATAGGGAGGTGTGTATGAGGTGTGTGTGTGTGGGGGGGGGGGTATGTGGAGAAACAGAGGGAGGGGTGTATGAGGTGTGTGTGTGTGGGGGGGTATGTGGAGAAACAGAGGGAGGTGTGTATGAGGTGTGTGTGTGTGGGGGGGGTGTATGTGGAGAAACAGAGGGAGGTGTGTATGAGGTGTGTGTGTGTGGGGGGAATGTGGAGAAACATAGGGAGGTGTGTATGAGGTGTGTGTGTGTGGGGGGGTATGTGGAGAAACAGAGGGAGGGGTGTATGAGGTGTGTGTGTGTGGGGGGGGGGGTATGTGGAGAAACAGAGGGAGGGGTGTATGAGGTGTGTGTGTGTGGGGGGGGGTATGTGGAGAAACAGAGGGAGGTGTGTATGAGGTGTGTGTGGGGGGGGTATGTGGAGAAACAGAGGGAGGTGTGTATGAGGTGTGTGTGTGTGGGGGGGAATGTGGAGAAACATAGGGAGGTGTGCATGAGGTGTGTGTGTGTGGGGGGGGGGGTATGTGGAGAAACAGAGGGAGGGGTGTATGAGGTGTGTGTGTGTGGGGGGGGTATGTGGAGAAACAGAGGGAGGGGTGTATGAGGTGTGTGTGTGTGGGGGGGGGTATGTGGAGAAACAGAGGGAGGGGTGCATGAGGTGTGTGTGTGGGGGGGGGGGTATGTGGAGAAACAGAGGGAGGGGTGCATGAGGTGTGTGTGTGTGGGGGGGGGTATGTGGAGAAACAGAGGGAGGGGTGTATGAGGTGTGTGTGTGGGGGGGGGGGGTATGTGGAGAAACAGAGGGAGGTGTGCATGAGGTGTGTGTGTGTGGGGGGGGTATGTGGAGAAACAGAGGGAGGGGTGTATGAGGTGTGTGTGTGTGGGGGGGGGGGGGGTATGTGGAGAAACAGAGGGAGGTGTGCATGAGGTGTGTGTGTGGGGGGTATGTGGAGAAACAGAGGGAGGGGTGTATGAGGTGTGTGTGTGTGGGGGGGGGTATGTGGAGAAACAGAGGGAGGTGTGTATGAGGTGTGTGTGTGGGGGGGTATGTGGAGAAACAGAGGGAGGGGTGTATGAGGTGTGTGTGTGTGGGGGGTATGTGGAGAAACAGAGGGAGGTGTGTATGAGGTGTGTGTGTGGGGGGGGGGTATGTGGAGAAACAGAGGGAGGTGTGTATGAGGTGTGTGTGTGTGGGGGGGGGGTATGTGGAGAAACAGAGGGAGGTGTGTATGAGGTGTGTGTGTGTGGGGGGAATGTGGAGAAACATAGGGAGGTGTGCATGAGGTGTGTGTGTGGGGGGGGGTATGTGGAGAAACAGAGGGAGGGGTGTATGAGGTGTGTGTGTGTGGGGGGGTATGTGGAGAAACAGAGGGAGGGGTGTATGAGGTGTGTGTGTGTGGGGGGGGGGGGAATGTGGAGAAACAGAGGGAGGGGTGCATGAGGTGTGTGTGTGTGGGGGGGGGTATGTGGAGAAACAGAGGGAGGGGTGCATGAGGTGTGTGTGTGGGGGGGTATGTGGAGAAACAGAGGGAGGGGTGTATGAGGTGTGTGTGTGGGGGGGGTATGTGGAGAAACAGAGGGAGGTGTGCATGAGGTGTGTGTGTGTGGGGGGGGGTATGTGGAGAAACAGAGGGAGGGGTGTATGAGGTGTGTGTGTGTGTGGGGGGGGGGGTATGTGGAGAAACAGAGGGAGGTGTGCATGAGGTGTGTGTGTGGGGGGGGGTATGTGGAGAAACAGAGGGAGGGGTGTATGAGGTGTGTGTGTGGGGGGGGGGGTATGTGGAGAAACAGAGGGAGGTGTGTATGAGGTGTGTGTGTGGGGGGGGGTATGTGGAGAAACAGAGGGAGGTGTGCATGAGGTGTGTGTGTGGGGGGGGGGGGTATGTGGAGAAACAGAGGGAGGGGTGTATGAGGTGTGTGTGTGTGGGGGGTATGTGGAGAAACAGAGGGAGGTGTGTATGAGATGTGTGTGTGGGGGGGGGTATGTGGAGAAACAGAGGGAGGTGTGTATGAGGTGTGTGGGGGGGGGGGGTATGTGGAGAAACAGAGGGAGGGGTGTATGAGGTGTGTGTGTGTGGGGGGGTATGTGGAGAAACAGAGGGAGGTGTGTATGAGGTGTGTGTGTGTGGGGGGGGGGTATGTGGAGAAACAGAGGGAGGTGTGTATGAGGTGTGTGTGTGGGGGGGGGTATGTGGAGAAACAGAGGGAGGGGTGTATGAGGTGTGTGTGTGTGGGGGGGGGTATGTGGAGAAACAGAGGGAGGTGTGTATGAGGTGTGTGTGTGGGGGGGGTATGTGGAGAAACAGAGGGAGGGGTGTATGAGGTGTGTGTGTGTGGGGGGGTATGTGGAGAAACAGAGGGAGGTGTGTATGAGGTGTGTGTGTGTGGGGGGGGGTATGTGGAGAAACAGAGGGAGGTGTGTATGAGGTGTGTGTGTGTGGGGGGTATGTGGAGAAACAGAGGGAGGTGTGTATGAGGTGTGTGTGTGGGGGGGAATGTGGAGAAACATAGGGAGGTGTGCATGAGGTGTGTGTGTGTGGGGGGGTATGTGGAGAAACAGAGGGAGGGGTGTATGAGGTGTGTGTGTGTGGGGGGGGGGGTATGTGGAGAAACAGAGGGAGGGGTGTATGAGGTGTGTGTGTGTGGGGGGGGTATGTGGAGAAACAGAGGGAGGGGTGCATGAGGTGTGTGTGTGTGGGGGGTATGTGGAGAAACAGAGGGAGGGGTGCATGAGATGTGTGTGTGTGGGGGGGGGTATGTGGAGAAACAGAGGGAGGGGTGTATGAGGTGTGTGTGTGGGGGGGTATGTGGAGAAACAGAGGGAGGTGTGCATGAGGTGTGTGTGTGTGGGGGGGGTATGTGGAGAAACAGAGGGAGGGGTGTATGAGGTGTGTGTGTGGGGGGGGGGGGGGGGGTATGTGGAGAAACAGAGGGAGGTGTGCATGAGGTGTGTGTGTGGGGGGGTATGTGGAGAAACAGAGGGAGGGGTGAATGAGGTGTGTGTGTGGGGGGGGGTATGTGGAGAAACAGAGGGAGGTGTGTATGAGGTGTGTGTGTGGGGGGGGGGTTATGTGGAGAAACAGAGGGAGGTGTGTATGAGGTGTGTGTGTGGGGGGTATGTGGAGAAACAGAGGGAGGGGTGTATGAGGGATCCACCGTCGTCACTGTTTTGCCTAAAAGAGAAAGTGGCTGGGCTACGATGCAAAATTGCATCACATTATCCGAGATGCATTTTGATGGCACCCAAATCAAATTGCTCTTCCATAAGTGTTCTTGGGGAACGAGCACAGTGGCAGCCAGTGAGCCAGACAGTCACAGGGAAAATATATTGCTGTTATTATCTTTCTCCGAAAAACGAGTAGCTAATAGATGTCTATAACTCTGTTTTTTCAGGTGGGACGGCAGATGGGGAGTCACAAATCACGTTCAGCCAATTATCTTGGTTGCCTCTCTCTCTCTCTCTCTCTCTCTCTCTCTCTCTCTCTCTCTCTCTCTCTCTCTCTCTCTCTCTCTCTCTCTCTCTCTCTCTCTCTCTCTCTCTCTCTCTCTCTCTCTCTCTCTCTCTCTCTCTCTCTCTCTCTCTCTCTCTCTCTCTCTCTCTCTCTCTCTCTCTCTCTCTCGCCAAATTACCCAGGTGTGGTTTATTGCTAATCTCATCTCGATGACCTGTTTAATTATTTGACTTAAAGTCTATTGGACACGCCATGTGCATCCTGTGTGAGCTGTAGGTCCGCTGCAGATCGTGTTTGATGGGAGTCTAACTGGAAGGCGAAGGCTGATTGAATCGGAAGCATTGTGACATCCAACAGCACCGGGCAATAGAACCTCTCCTGCTGCTGCTAATATAGTGGAATCCCGAGGGTAGCATTGCTGATTCCCTGTGTAATGGGGGTCCGTGGTACAACACTTAGAAACATTGCAGAGTGAACAGAGAGGAGAGGAGAGAGCTATAGAATTAAATAGTCTCACGGTTTATTCATGAAGACCATACAGGTCACTGTGAATAATATCTATTCACATGACTAATATGACATGAGGCAGCATTTGGAGAGCACTGAGAACTGAAGAGCTTACAGCCGGACCTCCGGGGGACGGGATATAGAGATAACTGAGAACTGAAGAACTCATAGCTGAACCTCCAGGGGAGGGGAAATAGAGAGAACTGAGAACTGAAGAACTCACCACTGAACCTCCGGGGGATGGGCTATAAAGATAACCGAGAACTGAAGAACTCACCGCTGGACCTCCAGGGGATGGGATATAGAGATAACTGAGAACTGAAGAACTCACTGCTGGACCTCCAGGGGATGGGATATAGAGATAACTGAGAACTGAGGAACTCACTGCTGGACCTCCAGGGGATGGGATATAGAACCTACTGTACTGTACTTCTAAACTATGGAGTTCATCCCGATTCAGGGTCACGGACACGGACGCAGACACATGAACATGCACGTACACACATCATATAATACAAACACTCCAAAGGAAATGGCTATCTGGGGTGTACTGTATGACAGTGGAGGAGAAACAGACACTTAAATTGTGCCGCGGTGTCCTAGTACCAATGGGATTCACTAAACATAGATGATATTGGAGTTTCTCAGGGGTGGCCTGGGGCTGGGTTGTGTCTGCTACTGTTATCTAGATCAGGGTTTCTCTGGGTTGTGTCTGCTACTGTTATCTAGATCAGGGTTTCTCTGGGTTGTGTCTGCTACTGTTATCTAGATCAGGGTTTCTCTGGGTTGTGTCTGCTACTGTTATCTAGATCAGAGTTTCTCTGGGTTGTGTCTGCTACTGTTATCTAGATCAGGGTTCATCTGGGTTGTGTCTGCTACTGTTATCTAGATCAGGGTTTCTCTGGGTTGTGTCTGCTACTGTTATCTAGATCAGAGTTTCTCTGGGTTGTGTCTGCTACTGTTATCTAGATCTGGGTTTATCTGGGTTGTGTCTGCTACTGTTATCTAGATCTGGGTTTATCTGGGTTGTGTCTGCTACTGTTATCTAGATCAGGGTTTCTCTGGGTTGTGTCTGCTACTGTTTTCTAGATCAGGGTATCTGAAGCTCGGTCCTGGAGCCTACCCTGGGTGCAAATTTTGTTGTTTTGCCTTAGCACTACACAATGGATTCAAATAACAAACTCATCAGCATACCTTGATTAGGTGGAGGAGGGTGTGTGTGTGTGTGTGTGTGTGTGTGTGTGTGTGTGTGTGTGTGTGTGTGTGTGTGTGTGTGTGTGTGTGTGTGTGTGTGTGTGTGTGTGTGTGTGTGTGTGTGTGTGTGTGTGTGTGTGTGTGTGTGTCTACAGGGCCATTCTAACACAGATGGATGACATGGTTGGATTGTAATGTATCAGTGTTGTTATTTGTAGTCTGGAATAATGTAACATATCAATATTGTTATTAGAAATACATTGAGATGGGTTGCCATGCATTAACATTAAAGTTGATTGACATTTCAGACCACCCATTCTGTTGGGATGAGGATGAGAACAGACAGGGTGTGTCAAACACTAAGTCTTAGAACAAACATCTGACAAATTGTTCTGACTGGATCGTAGACTGAACTGCTGGTGAACACACACACACACACACACACACACACACACACACACACACACACACACACACACACACACACACACACACACACACACACACACACACACACACACACACACACACACACACACACACACACACACACACACAGACAGGATGTCAGACTGAACTGCTGTTGAACCACCTGTATTCTGACTCTGCTTCTGTCTCCTCCTCGTCTGTCGGGAGCTGACAGACCGGTACACCCCGCTGACAGACCGGTACACCCCGCTGACATACCGGTACACCCCGCTGACAGACCGGTACACCCCGCTGACAGACCGGTACACCCCGCTGACAGACCGGTACACCGCGCTGACAGACCGGTACACCGCGCTGACAGACCGGTACACCGCGCTGACAGACCGGTACACCGCGCTGACATACCGGTACACCCCGCTGACAGATCGGTACACCCCGCTGACAGAACGGTACACCCCGCTGACAGACCGGTACACCCCGCTGACAGACCGGTACACCCCGCTGACAGACCGGTACACCCCGCTGACAGACCGGTACACCGCGCTGACAGACCGGTACACACACAATGCAGAGCTGATCCCCCACATCAATAAAAACACAGCATACAGGACTGTCCCCCCCCCACGGGACAATTAAGCTAACGTAGGCTAATGTGATTAGCATGAGGTTGTAAGTAACAAGAACATTTCCCAGGACATAGACAAATCTGATATGGGAAGAACGCTTAAATTCTTGTTAATCTAACAGCACTGTCCAATTTCCAGTAGCTATTACAGTGAAGGAATACCATGCTATTGTTTGAGCAGAGTGCACAATTATGAGCTTTAAAAGTTATTAATAAACCAGTTAGGCACATTTGGGCAGTCTTGATACATTTAACAGATATGAAATGGTTCATTGGATCAGTCTAAAACTTTGCACATACACTGCTGCCATCTAGTGGCCAAAATCTAAATTGCGCCTGGGCTGGAATAATACATTATGGCCTTTCTCGTACATTTCAAAGATGATGGTACAAAAATGTGTTTTTTTTCTCCTGTTAAACTTTGCACATTCAACATTGTGTACTCTATCTACCATGTAACCGTGTGTCCTCTATCTACCATTAAACATTGTGTCCACTATCTACCATTAAACAGTGTGTCCTCTATCTACCATGTAACCGTGTGTCCTCTATCTACCATTAAACATTGTGTCCACTATCTACCATTAAACAGTGTGTCCTCTATCTACCATGTAACTGTGTGTCCTCTATCTACCATTAAACAGTGTGTCCACTATCTACCATTAAACATTGTGTCCACTATCTACCATTAAACAGTGTGTCCACTATCTACCATTAAACATTGTGTCCACTATCTACCATTAAACATTGTGTCCACTATCTACCTTTAAACAGTGTGTCCTCTATCTACCTTTAAAAATTGTGTCCACTATCTACCATTAAACATTGTGTCACTGACCCTCTATCTACCATGTAACAGTGTGTCCTCTATCTACCATTAAACAGTGTGTCCTCTATCTACCTTTAAACATTGTGTCCTCTATCTACCTTTAAACAGTGTGTCCTCTATCTACTATTAAACATTGTGTCCTCTATCTACCATGTAACCATGTGTCCTCTATATACCATTAAACAGTGTGTCCTCTATCCACCATGTAACCATGTGTCCTCTATCTACCATTAAACAGTGTGTCCACTATCTACCATTAAACAGTGTGTCCACTATCTACCATTAAACAGTGTGTCATCTATCTACATTTAAACAGTGTGTCACTGACCATCTACCATGTAACACTATGTCCTCTATCTACCATGTAACAGTATGTCCTCTATCTACCATTAAACAGTGTGTCCTCTATCTACCATTAAACATTGTGTCCTCTATCTACCATTAAACAGTGTGTCCACTATCTACCATTAAACAGTATGCCCTCTATCTACCATGTAACAGTATGCCCTCTATCTATCATTAAACAGTGTGTCCTCTATCTACCATTAAACAGTGTGTCCTCTGTCTACCATTAAACAGTCTGTCCCCTCACTCTCTATCTACCGTTAAACAGTGTGTCCTCTATTTACCAAGAAATGTGAGATTTCCCTCCCAGCAGTGCCACAAAATAAACTGCATGAACTGAAGACCGACTTTTTACGAATACATTAAGTGCTTTTCCAAAGTGGTGTATGCACACATGACTGACTGTAAGTTGCTTTGGATAAAAGCGTCTGCTAAATGGCATATATTATTATCTTACCGATGCAATTAGTTTTTACCCTGGAATATCTCTTTGTTTTACTGGATGGTGTACAATATTTCTTCCAAGATAATATTGCTGCAGTTGGCAGTACGTCCAATCACTTCATTTAGGGAGATATTATTGTTTTTCTGAAACACATCCTCTACTGTGGAAACATAACTCTGTAGTAGAAACTCCCTAAGGGATGCTTTGATGAGCACCCAGCTATTGAAAAATAACTCTGTAGTAGAAACTCCCTAAAGTACCTAAGGCATGCTTGGACGAGCATCCAGCTATTGAAAAATAACTCTGTAGTAGAAACTCCCTAAAGTACCTAAGGCATGCTTTGATGAGCACCCAGCTATTGAAAAATAACTCTGTAGTAGAAACTCCCTAAAGTACCTAAGGCATGCTTGGACGAGCATCCAGCTATTGAAAAATAACTCTGTAGTAGAAACTCCCTAAAGTACCTAAGGCATGCTTGGTCGAGCATCCAGCTATTGAAAAATAACTCTGTAGCAGAAACTCCCCAAGGTAACTAAGGCATGCTTTTATGAGCATCCAGCTATTGAAAAATAACTCTGTAGTAGAAACTCCCTAAAGTACCTAAGGCATGCTTGGATGAGCATCCAGCTGCTGAATCTAAATTGGACAGAAAGTTACAAGATCTGACATGGATGGACAAACAATGCATCACATCACACACATGAACCAGAAATGATTGTGAGTGAATGAGCTCGTGTACACTGGAGTATCCCCCATGTTTCCCTCTCTAAAGTGTGGTTGGGGGCTGTTCCAAAACCACCCACGGCACGGCACACTCACGGAACAGTGCTCTGATTCAAACTCACCAATTATGGAAGAAGAAACATTGCAGCCAATCAGTGGGTGAGGAGAAGCCTCAGGTGTGTCATATCTGTCTCCCGCCAATCTGTACAGCTGATTGGACAGGAGAGAACTCCCTAATTACAATAGCAGATCCAATTTTATACGGACACAGAACACACAGAGCCTGGAGACTTTCGGGATTTAAAACTTTACAGTAAATGTATAAATGTATAAGGCAGAGTGAGATAAACTCCAGTTTTGGCAACCAAATAAAAACTACCATACACGTTTTTAGGCTGTAAATTGGCCTGTGTGACAAAATATGTTCTCCGCTTTAAGAAACAATATCAATTTATATTGTGATCTCAACTGTGTGGCTAGAATGATGTTACAAGCCAGATAGCATGAAGAAAACAAGTGATATAAAGTAATTCCCTACAAGGTAGGAGTGAGATGTCTCATCTCTGCACAGACTCTTAATGGAACACTGCAGAGATTTCAGCTGAGCTAGGCAGCCAGGGTTAGAATCCCAAATGGCGCCCTATTCCATATGTTGTGCACTTACTTTTGACCAGGGCCCAATGTTGCTCTGGTCAAAAGTAATGCACTATCTAGGGAACAGGGTGGCATTTGGGACACTCGACAGTGCCCCAGCTGTAGAGGAGATAGAGGGGTATATCTCTGCAGCTCTTCATGGAGCTCCATCCAGTCAAAGTGACAGTTGTGTTCTCTGATAGAACTATGGGTAATGGAATCCTGAGGCGTTCTTTAGAATGTGACCGTAGTCTGTCAGAACACATCTCTGGTCAGGAGTTGTGCTGCCAGTTGAAGATAAAGTTCAGTTAGATCATATTTCCCCTGTTCTTCTTCTCTCTTCTGGCTGAAGGCTCCTCGGGAAAATACTGTTGTGACGTTTTCCCCCCAGAGATGGGAGAGAGGCAATATGGTATACTGTACTGTAAAGTGTCCTAGAATGTGGATTTGAATTCGCAAACTTTGCATTACGTTGTAAGAATTTGAAGTTTTACTGAGAAGCTTCAGGTTTAAAGATCAGTTGAAGAACAGTCTGGTGGCTTTTAGATTGGCGCTGGTAGAAGTGTGTTCTGGACCATGGTGTAGGTCATGTGACTGTCTGTTACAAGCAATATGCTTTGTGGGACTTCATCATATGGAGGTTTCTCTCCGGTTTTGTAATGAAACAAAGGTGTGGTTGAAGTGTGTGTGTGTGTGTGTGTGTGTGTGTGTGTGTGTGTGTGTGTGTGTGTGTGTGTGTGTGTGTGTGTGTGTGTGTGTGTGTGTGTGTGTGTGTGTGTGTGTGTGTGTGTGTGTGTGTGTGTATACAGAGGCATCATGGGTATAAGTCCTCTCAGATGTGGCTTGTTTATTATTTATTACGCAGATGTTAAATTAATAACTCAACTTTTATTTTTAAGCCCACATTTGATCATAATAATTTATATGAAATATATCTATCAGCTGTATTTGGAGGCGGGGACACTGACTGGACCAGGCAAAGAGTACCTCCCCAGTACAAGTGGAGGAGGAGAGACAGATTGTCCATTGAAACAAACAGCGTTTGATTTGATTTGAGCTGGCAGTTGTATTGAACTCCTAAGGCATTAAAGTTTAGTGTGTTTCGTTAATTACAATGACCATTGAACAGGCAAAGTGATATGCTTAGATACTTTAACATAAAATTAGGCATAATGAATATGGTTGCAGGAAAAAGCTGTTTCAGGTGTTTAAAAAATGTTAAATTCTCTGACTTCCAAATACTTCTCTACCTCCACCCTGCCCTACATCCTCACGTACTTGGTGCACCCTCTAAAAGAATGGGTGCATGACAGCTCTGTGTGTGCATGTGCGCACACGTGTGTGTGTGTGTGACTACATGTGTGTATGGACTTAGAGAGCTAAATTCACCACGTTTGAATTGAAGCGTACATATGTGCCTGAACACTTAAATCCTCAAATCTTCTCAGTGTCTTTTTCCGTTTTCAATACCTACTGTCTCCCTCTGTGTGTGATAACATCGTCCATCTGTATTGGCTTTGTTAATAGGCGATTACCTGTTGTGACAGACTCAGTCACAGTGACTGGCTCAATCTGCTGTTAATGAAAGCCCTCCTTGGAGAGTTCTTCTTATCGTGGACTTTTCTCCAGTATCTTAGAGAATACACCCATTATCTCACAATGGAATGTTGGGAGAAGGAATTCAGGGCCTTCTGATGCAGAGTTCTGTGTTGAAAGGCTCCATTTTCTTTTAAAGATAAAAGGTTTATCCCATCTCTTCTAAGAAGTTACCATTTCAAGTCTGTTTTCTGCAACATCAGCGAAGTCGTTATGGATTCTCTGTGGATAGAATTACAAGTTATTAGCAACATTCACCTTGAATTCGAAACCCCATCAATCACTATGAAATGGGAGAGGAAGCAGACAGTGGTTGGAATCAGAATTTTAAGTCCTCCTACGCATTAAAAAAATATGCCTGGTTTTGGCTGGCCTAGTTTTCAGGTAACTGGGGCATAACGACACAAATAATCAAGCCGACAGTTGAATAATGACAAAATGCTAATAGAAATCTATTCAAACGACACCTCGTTCAACATAGCTTATGTTGCATCCTAAACGACACCTCGTTCAACATAGCTTATGTTGCATCCTAAACGACACCTCGTTCAACATAGCTTATGTTGCATCCTAAACGACACCTCGTTCAACATAGCTTATGTTGCATCCTAAACGACACCTCGTTCAACATAGCTTATGTTGCATCCTAAACGACACCTCGTTCAACATAGCTTATGTTGCATCCTAAACGACACCTCGTTCAACATAGCTTATGTTGCATCCTATATTACAAAACCGTTCAAATGAAATGCTCTGTACCACTAAAACTAGTGGCAACTGAGCTGCCACCAACTTGACGGAGAAGAAACCCCTTGACTTTGCTGCATTATTGAAACACATCCTCCTGAGATGTTCTGAAACATGACACGGTGTGTTGTAACGCCACTAAATCAAATCAAATGTTATTTGTCACATGCGCCAAATACAAGAGGTGTTGACCTTAGCATTTCACTGCAAATAGTCCGGGAGGCCATTTGATTAATTGTTCAGCAGTCTTGTGACTTGGGGGTAGAAGCCTAAGGAGCTTCTTGGACTTATCGCTTGCCATACGGTAACAGAGAGAACAGTCTATGACTTGGGTGACTGGAGTCTTTGGTAATTGTTTGGGCCTTCCTCTGACACAGCCTAGTATATAGGTCCTGGATGGCAGGAGGGTTGACCCCAGTGATGTACTGGGCCTTCCTCTGACACAGCCTAGTATATAGGTCCTGGATGGCAGGAGGGTTGACCCCAGTGATGTACTGGGCCTTCCTCTGACACTG